>NC_056733.1:933735917-933765396 GCF_019279795.1 Protopterus annectens | reverse complement strand
TATCGCCAAATACAGTTTGTGGATCGGTACATATTCACAGTATATCATATCACCAAACACAGTTTGTGGATCAGTACACATTCGCAGCATGTCATATTACCAAACACAGTTTGTGGATCGGTACACATTCACAGCATGTCATATTACCAAACATAATTTGTGGATCGGTACACATTCACAGCATGTTGTATGACCAAACGCAGTTTGTGGATCAGTACATATTCACAGCATGTCATGTCACTAAACACAGTTTGTGGAACTGTATGCATTCACAGCATGTCATATCACTAAACACAGTTTGTGGATCGGTCCACTTTCACAGCATATCATATCACCAAACACAGTTTGTGGATCAGTACATATTCACAGCACATCACCAAACACAGTTTGTTGATCAGTACACATTCACAGCATGTTGTATGACCAAACGCAGTTTGTGGATCAGTACATATTCACAGCATGTCATGCCACTAAACACAGTTTGTGGATCTGTACGCATTCACAGCATGTCGTATGTCCAAATGCAGTTTGTGGATCGGTACACATTCACAGCATATCATATCACCAAATACAGTTTGTGGATCAGTACACAGACACAGCATATCATATCACCAAATGCAGTTTGTGCATCAGTACGCATTCACAGCATGTCATATACCCAAACACAGTTTGTGGATCGGTATATATTCACAGCATTTCATATCACCAAACACAGTTTGTGGATCGGTACACATTCACAGCATGTTGTATGACCAAATGCAGTTTGTGGATCAGCACATATTCACAGCATGTCATGTCACTAAACACAGTTTGTGGATCTGTACGCATTCACAGCAATTCATATCACCAAACACAGTTTGTGGATCGGTACACATTCACAGCATGTCATATCACCAAACACAGTTTGTGGATCTGTACACATTCACAGCACATCACCAAACACAGTTTGTGGATCAGTACACATTCACAGCATGTTGTATGACCAAACGCAGTTTGTGGATCAGTACATATTCACAGCATGTCATATCACCAAACACAGTTTGTGGATCAGTACCCATTCATAGCATGTCATATCACCAAACACAGTTTGTGGATTGTTACACATTCGCAGCATGTCATATCACCAAATAGTTTGTGGATCTGTATGCATTCAAAGCACATAACCAAACACAGTTTGTGGATCAGTACATATTCACAGCATATTTCAGCAAACACAGTTTGTGGATCGGTACACATTTACAACATATCATATCACCGAACACAGTTTGTGGATCTGTACGCATTCACAGCATGTTGTATGACCAAACGCAGTTTGTGGATCGGTACACATTCACAGCATGTCATATCACCAAACACAGTTTGTGGATCTGTACGCATTCACAGCATGTCATATGACCAAACGCAGTTTGTGGATCAGTACATATTCACAGCATGTCATGTCACTAAACACAGTTTGTGGATCTGTACGCATTCACAGCATGTTGTATGACCAAACGCAGTTTGTGGATCGGTACACATTCACAGCATGTCATATCACCAAACACAGTTTGTGGATCTGTACGCATTCACAGCATGTCGTATGACCAAACGCAGTTTGTGGATCAGTACATATTCATAGCATGTCATGTCACTAAACACAGTTTGCAGATCTGTACACATTCACAGCATGTTGTATGACCAAATGCAGTTTGTGGATCGGTATACATTCACAGCATGTCATATCACCAAACACAGTTTGTGGATCTGTACACATTCACAGCACATCACCAAATGCAGTTTGTGGATCGGTACACATTCACAGCATGTCATATCACCAAACACAGTTTGTGGATCTGTACACATTCACAGCACATCACCAAACACATTTTGTGGATCGCTACACTTACACAGCATGTCAATAATTAAACTGAAATGACGCAGTTTGCTGCTCTTTAGCAGGAGTTTGCATTGCAGGCCCTATAACGGTGTGCCATTTTATAATGCTAGATATGTCAGAGTGTACCTTTAAGTTTTATAATGTAAGTGTCTCAGATGTTATAACACTGAAACTCATGTAAAGTATAATGCACTGCATTTTGTTAATTGCTGATGATTATTTAGTATTGTCTCGATTATGTTGTGTTTCCTTTTTGTTATTTTTCTTTTCCACACACTTGATTGTTTATTTCTTGACCTTTTTGTTATCTGATTTCAATAGAATCTGCCATTATTCTCACTGGGTTTGTTTAATTTTTATTATCTGTGTTACATTTGCGTGACATTCAGTCATAAATATTTTTAAAGTTTATGTAAGTCCTGTTCAGACCTTATAATATTCTTAGGCCGTTTTTAAATGCAGGTTTTTTAAACACAGCAGTTTGAGTACGAGATATAAAAAAAGAACCAAAGAAAATGAGACCTTAGCAATTCAGTTAGAAAACCAAGATTTAGTCATAAAAACTTCTCAAAAGAGACTTGTGATCGTAGTCCATGATTTGGGGACTTAGACAGACAGCTGCTATTTATTAAGTCCTATGCAGCACCATCTTATTTACTTGTTTGTTTGTAGCTTGCTTTCTTTATTTTTGTTTGGCAACCAGGAATGCCCTTTGTACAGTATCCATTTTCAAAGATGACGCTGGAAAAAAAACTCCAAGAAAAATCCTATACATACGACTGACCATACAAATAAATGATGCACCGACAGTAACATTTACATGCAATGATTATTTATTTTTTTTTTATTTATTTATTTGCAGTTGGTTTACCAGGATAGTCCATCGGGCCAAGATGAACCTGTTTTCAATGGAGTCCCGGGGAGAAAATCTCCAGTAACAAGTTACAATAGGTTATACATTATAATTACAATATTTACAAGTGACATAACAAGAAATGTAGTTCCAGAAACCAGGTTGAATAGGTTTTTGGTTAAGATACAAAATTTACAAGTGATACAATTTAGTGTATGAGAACAGTTCTAGTATCCGATTACAAATAGGTTTTAGTTTGAATACAATTATTTCAACTGCTTAATATAGTATTCAGAGGATTATTAGTTTTTATGAAACTTTAAAACATGACACATAAAGGTGCAGTTTAGAGAAGATGTATAGTTAGTACGAGCAGAGAAAGACTGTGGTAGGAGAGGTAGAATGGAAGTGGCCAGAGAGGTGGAGAATAAGTTTGCTGGTGTAGATTATGTCGGATGAGAACAGGAGCATTCCCACTGGGATAATAGGTAAGAACAGGAGCATTCCCACTGGGATAATAGGTAAGAACAGGAGCATTCCCACTTGGGTAATAGGTAAGAACAGGAGCATGCTCACTGGGATAATAGGTGAGAACAGGACCATTCCCACTGGGATAATAGGTAAGAACAGGAGCATTCCCACTTGGATAATAGGTGAGAACAGGAGCATTCCCACTGGGATAATAGGTGAGAACAAGAGCATTCCCACTAGGATAATAGGTAAGAACAGGAGCATTCCCACTTGGGTAATAGGTGAGAACAGGAGCATTCCCACTGGGATAATAGGTGAGAACAGGAGCATTCCCACTTGGGTAATAGGTAAGAACAGGAGCATTCCCACTGGGATAATAGGTAAGAACAGGAGCATTCCCACTTGGGTAATAGGTAAGAACAGGAGCATTCCCACTGGGATAATAGGTGAGAACAGGAGCATTCCCACTTGGGTAATAGGTAAGAACAGGAGCATTCCCACTGGGATAATAGATAAGAGTGAAGAGATTTTCTGAATGTAGAGTGATTGGAGACGGTATGAATGAGTGGTGGAAGAGAGTTCCAGAGACGAGCTGGACCATAGGATAGGAGATTTTTTCCAGAGGGACAACTTGGTTTGTATAATTCTATTAGATTTTGGTTGTTAGATCTTAGTGTTCTGATAGGTAGGTGCATTTTAAAGGCAGAGGATAGGGATGGACACAGTAAGGGGTTGAAACTGAGTTTATGTGCAAGAGTTAGTTGAGTGTAGGTGAGATGGTTGGATAGTTCTAGTCATTTTAGTTTGTGGAGGGAAGAGCAGTGGTGACTGGATGACTTGTGGCTAGTAGCAAATTTAGCTATTTTGTTGTAGCATGTGGAAATTTGAGTTTTAAGGGAAGATTGAAGGTTAGTTAAGAGTGCAGCTCCATAGAGAAGGGAGGGGATAAGAAATGAGGTAGCAAGAGTGATTTTAGTGGATGGTGTGAGATAGCGATTATGTCTGTAGAGCATGCCTAATTTTTATGGGTTTTTTTGATATTTAGCTGTAGGTGGGAGTTGAATTTAAGCTTATTATCAATTTGTACCCCAAGTAATTTGGTCTCAGATACCAATTCCAAAGATGTGTTGTTATGACTAGTGATAGAAAAAGTGTTAGAATTGACAGAGGTGTATTTGGAGGGAGTGAATATCATTAATTTGGTTTTGGAGGCATTTAGTGCAAGGTGATTTTGATTCATCCATTGTTCTGTGATAGAGAATGTGTCTTGTGTTAGCTTTTGTAGCATCGGAAGGGATGCTGCAGAGCAGGTAATAGTAGAATCGTCTGCATATTGAATGATATTTGAGAAAGGGATAGTTACGGAAGTCATTTATGAATATATTGAAGAGGAGAGGACCTAATATGGAACCTTGGGGAACTCCTGTTGGGGTAGTAAGGAAAGAGGAGGTGGCCTTTTTCCATTTGACAGACTGATATCTATTTGATAAGTAACTGGAGAACCAATTTAAAGAGGATGAAGATAGGTTGAACTGAGAGAGTTTAGTTAGAAGAAGTTTGTGAGAGATAGTATCAAAGGCTTTAGAGAGGTCAAGTAGAAGGGTAGAGGCAATGTGTCCAGAGTCTCTGGCTTTGTTTATGATTTCCAGGAAAGAGAGGAGGGCTGTCATAGCACTATGACCAGGTCTAAAACCGTGCTGTGTTGGAGTTAATAGGTTATTGTCTAAGAGATATGGTAGTTGTATTTGGATACATTTTTCTAGCAGTTTAGAAATGGGTGATAAGATGGCTATGGGATGAAAATTAGTAGTGTTGTTATTATTGCCACCCTTATGTAAGGGTATGATATAAGCCTTTTTCCAGATTTGGGATACTATGCATTCTTGTATAGAGCAGTTGATTAGAATACTAATGGGGTAGGCAATGGCTTCTGTGGCTATACTAAGAAAATATGATGGGATGTTGTCAGGGGCATTGGAGCATGGTTTAAGCTTCCGAAGGAGTTTTTTTATAGTGGATATGGGTATAGGTTTTAGAGAAAAAGGAGAGAGAGGGGAAGAGAGGGTATTACAGGAAGGTGGTGGTGGTGAAGAAGAGAATGATGTTGTTGGAGAAGAGGTAAAGGTATAAGGAGAGGAAGGTGAGGGTGAGGTGCAGGGAGTGGTGTTGTTAGAGAATGTTGAAGTTAGTTTTGAAATGGAGTTAATGATGAAAGAGTTAAATTGTGAAGCTAAGTCTATGTGAGGAGCATTAGGGTCTGGGCTAGGGTTGTCTGTTTTGCCAGGACTGATAAGGGTAGCGACTCCTTTCCAGAATTTCTGTGGGTTTGTTTTATTGCTGTTTTGGAGTATAGAGAAGTAATTTTGTCGGTCAGTTGTAATTAGCTTTTTTACTTTATTTCTAAGTGTTTTATATTCCTTTAGAAGTAGGGGAGACCTATTTTTTTGGTAAATAGCCCAAACTTTATCTCTGTGTTTCATGGTTATAAGAGTAGTTTTGGTTAGCCAAGGGGCAGTTTTGTTTTTTATTCTCTTAGTCCGTAAGGGGGCATGATAGTCAAGAATTTTTAAGAAGGTTGAATTGAAGTGGGCAACAGCATTATCTAAGGGTAGAGTTTTTAGGATGTTCCAATTTATTGCTGTAAGGTAGTCAATGAAGGTTATGGAGTTGAAATTTTTTTGGTTGCGAAAAGTAAAATAATTATGGGTTTGGAGTATAGGTGAAGAGAGTCGATATGTAAATGTGGGTAGATGGTTACTAAGATGGTCTGGGAGGGTGCCATTATGAGAAAAATTATGAGGGTGGGAGACTAAGATCCAGTCAAGTATGTTACCACTGGATAGGTTTTTTGAGAGGCAGGTTGTGGAGTTAATAAGCTGTGAGAAGTTATAAAGGTTGATGTTAAGTGGGTTTGTGGGAGCTTGAATGGAGGCCCAATTGATATTCATGTCTCCCAAGATTTTATTTCATTTGAAATGTTAGTGGAGAGCCAGAATAGGATGTCCTCAAGTGTAGTGATATTATCACCAGGGGGAATGTAGAGAGAGGCTATGCATATGTGTTTGTGTATATTAAACTGAAATAATGCTAGGAGTATTTCAGCATTATTGAAGTGGTGAATAGGTTTGGTATATTGGGTAACTGATAAGGAGGATGAGTATAGGAGAGCAATTCCACCTCCTTTTTTATGGGTTCTATCTTTTCTTAAGATTGAATAGTTTGATGGTGTTATTTCAGAGTCTTTTATGTGGGGGTTTTAACTACGTTTCAGAGATGGATAGGAAGTCAGGTTTGTTATGAATAAGCCAGGCATGGAGATTTGGGATTTTGTTCACGATGCTTTGGGAATTTAGAGAGGTGAATAGGATGGACTTATCTGTGGTGGATGTGGTGGTTGGGTCTAGGTTAGGGTGTATATCTCCTGATAATAGTGTGATAATTAGATATATGATTGGGTTTGAGAGGTATTTAAATTGTTTAAAGTATGGGTTGGAATTAATTATGATTATGTAGGGTTTATTAGATGCTGTGAAGGAAGAATTTTTATGCAGGGTGATAAGTTTATAAGGAAAGAGTAGATGGTTGCTGATTGTATATAAGTGAGGATATATTAAGATGTGTGATTTTGAGGGAGGGGAGGTGAGTTGTGATGATTTGTTACATGAAAGCATTGTGAGTGTATAGTATGATTGGGCTGGGTGAGGTAGTGGAAGTAGGATATAGTGAGAAGAAGTAACAGCAGCTTGAGTAGAGATGAGGGTTTAGAGAACATAATGGTGATGAATGTTATATATTGCAGTTGTGAGATAATGTGAAGTTGCTAAGTAAAATATGGTTGTAAAGGGGGTGGTATGTATAGTGGTTTAATTATGTTTCAAAAATATTAAAATGGAGTGGAGATTTGAAGAGTAGTTGGTTATTGGTGGGGTTGGAAGTGAGTGAGTGCTGAGAAATCAAGCTTGATTGGTTGGATTAGGTTTTATAGTTATATTGAGTAAGTTGGGGTTGGGAAGAGAGTAGGAGTTGAGCAGGAAGTGGAAGTAAGTGGCTAGATAGTTTAGTGGGTGTGGTAATGAAGGTATAAATGTAGATGTACCGGGGGTGGGTGGGAATAGGGGCCAGGGTAGGGGAGCGGAGTGAGCCTGCAGGGCGAACGGAGCGGGTAGAGCCCAGGACGGCAGGATCAGAGCGAGAAACAATCAGTGGACTGTTAGCTGGAGAAGGTAAGTACAGGAGACAAGGGTTTGTAAGGATTAAATGGTCAAAGAGGTCAGAAAAAGAGAGAGAAAAAGAGAGATTAGAACTTGTAGAGAATAGTAAAGCAAGTAAGAGATGTGGGAAGTCAGGACTAGGGGTGAGAGGGTGCCATCTAGTGGTCAAATGCTAAAAGTACACCTGTAATTCATCAGGGAGTTCCTGTGGTGGGAAGGGGGCTAGTACAGCTAAGGGAGCTACAAGGAGGGCCGAGTATGGGGGGGACAGAGTAGAAAAGGGTTTGGCTGCTGGCTTTCCTGGTCAGGGAGCGTGCTGGTAACCAAGCAGGGATGTAGAATAGAATATAAAATTTACAAGGGTTTAGCAGCAATAACACATACTTCCTTAGTCTCTTCTTAGTTCAATTTCCATTAAGGGGATGTGTCAGCAGAGCTTGTTATGTATTGTTATTTGGTGTGGGCGTCCAAGCCAGGTGAAGCCACAGAGGGTAATACAGGGCAAGGAAGCTAGAGGGCAAGAGAGAATATAGAAAGAAAGTAATACTTTAGTAAGCAAAGACTGTTTCAAGTTGCCTTTCTGCAGTAGCATTGAACTAGTTAAAAAAAAACGCAGCATAAACTACAAGTAAATAACAAATAACAAATAGCTTATACTTAGGAAAAGCAAAGCTATTATCAATTGCTTAACCAGACAGGTACATTTTAAAAGTCTGGCCTATATTAGACAGTATTTCACATCTGGATAGTTATATTTGTACAGTGTTTTGTAACTTAAGATGCTGATCCCTAATATCTATTGCTGAGATAGTGTTCCATCTCTGTCCAATATAAGACAATATAATTGCATTATAATGAGTTTGCAAACACATTTTCAGAAATAAATAACTTAATTAGTATAATAAATGGAGCTTCACTTCATGACATATATGTCACTGGAAGGTCCTCTGGCACTCTGTGTTTGGCAAAAACCTCTGAAAATATCTCTGAGTCGGTGGTCTCTTTATCTAGATCATGATTAATAAAAAGCAAATACAGAGGAAGTGGGGGTGGGGATTCTTTTTCTAACTGCTTATTTAAAAAGTGGCTGAGATATAAGCATTTGTCTTTTTATAATACTGGGAAGTGACCTCCCTTCTTCTGAGTAATTTTTGGAGTTCGATTTCCAACATTTATATTTTTTTAGGATTTTAAGATCCCAAACCTGGATCTTCACTCTTTTCATACTTTTTTTTATCGAGAACAAAACTACAGCTCCTTCTCACACACCTGAAAACATTGTAGTCTCTCTAGACAGTACCATCGTGTTTGCCACCCTTCAAGCATTCTCCTTTTATGTTTCACCTGATTGTATATCGCCATACTCTGGTTCTCCAGTAAAGTTTTCTTTAGCCAAGAATTCAGTCAACCTTTTCTACATTCAGAAGAGTTACGGTTCAGTTAAACAGTGCATGCTGTGCAAAGCTGCCATCAGATGACGTGATCTGTACTTTACCCAAGCTGCAGTGACTTTGATAGTAGTTAACACAGGATATGAGGTTAAGCACACACATGAACCAAAGATACCCACTTTGAAGTGTGAATAACAATATATAATAACATTTCTAAATGAAAAAAAATCAAAAGGCTGACATCACAACTCCACCAAACTAATTAAAGAAATGCTTTATTGGATCTGAGTACATCTCCCACATTCTGAAGAGCTGGTGCTTTCTTCAGACATTTAATAATCAAACTAAAATCAAACAAACATTTTAAATATATCACACATAACAGTAAGTTCCAATGAGCTATAAAAAGGCAATGAACAGGCATGTTTTTTTTAATTAGAATGAATCATATTCTGACACTCAAGCCTGATTCATTATATTATAGCAATTCACTCTCCCATTTGCTTTCTTTAACTAAAAAAATGTAGATGTTCATTGCCACCATAATTTATTTATTTAACATTTGTTAACCGGGAAAGTCCGACTTGGAACAAAGCCAATTTTCAGCAGAGGCCCGGGGAGAAATGCTCCAGAAGTATGTCTTTGTGATGTGGGAAGAAACTGGAGTACCTGGAGGAAACCCACATGAATGCAGGGCGGACGTGCAGACTCCACACAGAAGGTACCCCAGCTGAGAATCGAACCGGAGAACCTCTTGCTGTGCGGCAACAATGCTACCACTGCACCTCTGTGCCGTCCATATAATGCTTAACAATGACTACACCCAGAGACTTAAAAATATGTTATTGTCAGTACATATATAGATGAAGTACTGAGACATGCTGTATTTTCATATCACTGAAGTGTTCCCTACGTATTTAACTAAAGTATTAAGACATATTATATTTTCATATCACGAAAATGTTCCCTAATGCCCTCTCCAAATGATAAATGCATTCACTACATAAAAGTACCCACTGCGACATGTAGCAAGATATACCACATAACTGGTACTGGAAGTGTAAAAAAGTCATCACATTTAAAAAGACATTCTGAGACAGGATGCCTAAAGCTACTGCAGAATTTCATAGATGTGTAAATATTGCAATTAGCTCAATGAAAAACATCTGTTCTAATGTTAACGCTTTGAGCTTTGCCTAATAAAGCATTGCCTGTACTTCTGTTCCCTTTCAATATAATAGGTTCATATGTTCATAGGTATGTACTAGGCTATCTGCCCAAGGGCATTTATAAGCCTAGCCAGAGTGTGTCGGCTTTCACCGCCCCATTGATTAATTAACTGATCCTCTGTCAAGCACAGCCAATGAAGTGATCCCAGGGGTGTATTTTCTGTTACCCATCCACTAGTCAAGGTTTCTCTTGAAGAGTGTTAGTGAGGGGCTCTGCCTGATGTAATTTGGAATTTTGCTCCAAAGCATGGGGAGTCTCTGTAAAAGGAATGTATCCCTCTAGCATGTTCTATTTATTGTTGTGGCAAGGTTTAGCTCACTAGAGGTCGTGGCTCGCAGTGACTTGGATTTCTTTAGGTGGAGCACGTCCATCAATTCTGAGTTGGACATGGCTTTGTAAGTCAGGCAGAGATCATCTCTGAGTAAGCGATATGCCACCGAGTACAGCCAGAGTTTTTTCAGTTGGGCTGCATAGGACATATGTTTGAGGCCAGTAATCCTCTTGGTGAGGTACTTTTGTGGTCTTTCCATCTGTTGGAAGTGTCTTATGAGGTACATCCCAAATGGGGCATTGTACTCTATGGTGGGTCTAATGAGTGACGAGTAGAGGGGCACTATAACCTCTTTATTTCTAGATGCGAACCCTTTAGTAATTAGATGGGCCAAATAGAAGGAGTTCCTAACTACATTGGCAATATGATTGTCAAAGGAGAGATTACTATCTACCTGGGTCCCCAGATCTCTTATTACCTCTTCTGTATTAAGGGGGCTGCCACCTATGTAGTAATTTGTGGATGTTTTGTTTTTCTCAAATGGGATGACTATGCATTTTTTGGCATTTAGCTTGAGGTCATGACTTTGACACCAGATGTCTGTCTCAGTAAGGCCCTTTTGGAGGATGTCCATGTCAGCTGGAGAGTCAGTTATGGCTCCCAGTTTGCAGTCATCAGTGATCTTGGTTAGCCATAGTCCTCCTGTGTTTGTCTGTACTTCTGAGAAGTATATGCCAAACAGTAGGGGTCCCAGGACCGAGCCTTGTGGGACACCACTTGTGGCTGGTTTAGAGTAGGACCTGGAGCCCACTATTCTTACCGTGTGAGTTCTGTCTGTAAGTCAGTTGGCAACCCAATTTGTGACGTAGGGGTTTATGTTCAGGCTGGTGAGTTTTTCTGTAATACCCAAGTGGGGAATGGTGTTGAAAGCCTTGGCAACGTCAAGGTAGGCTGTGTGAACCACCTTTCCCTTGTCTATGGCCTTGGTGACTGTCTTGAAGAAGTCAACCAGGTTTAGTAGGCATGATCTGCCCTTAACAAAGCTGAACTGGGTTGGTTCAAGTGTTTGGAGGTTCCCAATGTCTTTGTTAATGAGTTCCATGGTCATGCGCTCCATAGCCTTGCAGACCAGGATAGTCAGGCTTATGGGGTGATAGTTACCAGGGTCAGTTGTGGACCCTCCTTTGTGGAGAGGAATAACCATTGCTGTGCACCATTCTATGGGCACGTAGCCTGTGGAGAGACTGAGGTTGAACAGAGTGTTTAGGTGGGGGGGGTTAGTTTGTTCTGTAGTTTGTGCAAGACGCAGCCTGGGACACCATCTGGTCCCATTAATGCTGTGTTTTTGGCTTTTGAAAGGGCTGCTTTCACCTGTGTGTCTGTGATTTTTTGGGACACTACACTTTTCCGGTATTGTTGTGGGCCCTTTTGAAGGTGAGAGGGGGGTGAAGTTTGCACTGAATCTGTCTGCCAGGATGTTGGCAAAATCCAATGAAATCCAAGGCTAACTTCAAAAGAAATGGCCTCGGGCAGCACAGTGGTGCAGCGGTTAACCCTGTCGCCTCACAGCAAGAGGTTCTCTGGGTCGATTCTCGGCTGGGGTGCCTTCTGTGCGGAGTTTGCATGTTCTCCCTGCATTTGCGTGGGTTTCCTCTGGGTACTCCGGTTTCCTCCCATATTCTAAAGACATGCTTCTGGAGCATTTCTCCCCGGACCTCCACTGAAAACAGGATATGTGGAACCTAGTTGGACTTTCCCGGTCAACAAATGTTAAATAAAAAAAAAAAAAAAAAACACAGCCAAGGATTCAAAAGATAACCACAAAGCCTTCTTTAGCTATGCTAAGAATCTAAGTGGCAACTCGCAGATATGCACTGAACTAGTGCAAAATAGCACAAAATATACTGAACCTACTGATATGGAACAATATCATACTATATAAATATTTTTTCTTTTAAGCTATATAAATATTATGGAACAATATCAAACTATATATAAATATATATGGAAACATAACAACTAGTTACATGTGGCTACATTGAACTGTACTTCAGTGATCACAAATGGTCAGAAGGCAAAAACATCAGTCCACATAGGATTGAAAAACAACACTAAAATAGTGTTTTTGCAGTGGAGCAAGCTGTCCTGCACCCCAACACCCTCTACTAGTTCTATATATCAACTCTGAGATCTCACTACAGTGGGGAAAGTGACAAAATCTGTGACCCTACTTTACAGCAATCTCAATGTGAGAAAACCAGCAGTTCAACAAACTAATCTTCGATCAGCTGCACCAGCTTTGTCATCCATCAATGAAACACACACACACAAACACACACACACACACACACACACACACACACACACACACACACATTGATTCAGTGATTTAATGCTGATAATATTGACATGAAAAATATCTAAACACAAAATATCTACAGAAACTGAACATATCCAAGACCAATGTTTTAAGGGGTGATGCACTTCCCTGCACCCCCACACCCCCTGCTAATAAAATATATCAACTTCAAGATTGCACTACAGTGAAGAAACAGTATATACTCTTCCCTGCTATAACACTGACAGATATTTTTCATGTCAATACTGTTAGCATTGGATCATTTTAAATACACTCATACAGATATATACCACTTGTTAAGGCATTTAAATTTCCGCAACATCCTGATTCTTGGAAAGCTACTTACATGTCAGTCTGTCAGTCACTATATGCAACTGTTCTACCTGACTAACCATCAATAAGCAAAATGTACTTTGTCATCATGACAGTAGTATGTAGTATGACAGTGTACATATGGATATGGAAAATGTACTTTGTCATCATGACAGTAGTATGTAGTATGACAGTGTCATATGGAGAGAGTATTTGTCATGATGACAGTAGTATGTAGTATGACAGTGTGCATACTGAAAGAGTATTTGTCATCATGACAGTATGTAGTATGACAGTGTGCATATGGAAAGAGTTTTTGTCATCATGACAGTAGTATGTAGTATGACAGCGTACATATGGAGGGAGTATTTATCATCATGACAGTAGTATGTAGTATGACAGTGTACATATGGAGAGAATATTTGTCATCATGACAGTAGTATGTAGTATGACAGTGTGCACACGGAAAGAGTATTTGTCATCATGACAGTAGTATGTGGTATGACAGTGTACATGTGGAGAGTGTATTTGTCATCATGACAGTAGTATGTAGTATGACAGTGTCATATGGAGAGAGTATTTGTCATGATGACAGTAGTATGTAGTATGACAGTGTGCATACTGAAAGAGTATTTGTCATCATGACAGTACGTAGTATGACAGCATGCATATGGAAAGAGTTTTTGTCATCATGACAGTAGTATGTAGTATGACAGTGTACATATGGAGAGAGTATTTATCATCATGACAGTAGTATGTAGTATGACAGCGTACATATGGAGAGAGTATTTATCATCATGACAGTAGTATGTAGTATGACAGTGTACATATGGAGAGAGTATTTGTCATCATGACAGTAGTATGTAGTATGACAGCATACATATGGAGAGAGTATTTATCATCATGACAGTAGTATGTAGTATGACAGTGTACATATGGAGAGAGTATTTGTCATCATGACAGTAGTATGTAGTATGTAGTATGACAGTGTGCATACGGAAAGAGTATTTGTCATCATGACAGTAGTATGTGGCATGACAGTGTACATGTGGAGAGTGTATTTGTCATCATGCCAACAGTATGTAGTATGACAGTGCACATATGGCGAGGGTATTTGTCATCATGACAGTAGTATGTAGTATGACAGTGTACATATGCTGAGAGTATTTGTCATCATGACAGTAGTATGTAGTATGACAGTGTACATATGGATATGGAAAATGTACTTTGTCATCATGACAGTAGTATGTAGTATGACAGTGTCATATGGAGAGAGTATTTGTCATGATGACAGTAGTATGTAGTATGACAGTGTGCATATGGAAAGAGTTTTTGTCATCATGACAGTAGTATGTAGTATGACAGCGTACATATGGAAAGAGTATTTATCATCATGACAGTAGTATGTAGTATGACAGTGTACATATGGAGAGAGTATTTGTCATCATGACAGTAGTATGTAGTATGACAGTGTGCACACGGAAAGAGTATTTGTCATCATGACAGTAGTATGTGGTATGACAGTGTACATGTGGAGAGTGTATTTGTCATCATGACAGTAGTATGTAGTATGACAGTGTCATATGGAGAGAGTATTTGTCATGATGACAGTAGTATGTAGTATGACAGTGTGCATACTGAAAGAGTATTTGTCATCATGACAGTATGTAGTATGACAGCATGCATATGGAAAGAGTTTTTGTCATCATGACAGTAGTATGTAGTATGACAGCGTACATATGGAGAGAGTATTTATCATCATGACAGTAGTATGTAGTATGACAGTGTACATATGGAAAGAGTATTTGTCATCATGACAGTAGTATGTAGTATGACAGCATACATATGGAGAGAGTATTTATCATCATGACAGTAGTATGTAGTATGACAGTGTACATATGGAGAGAGTATTTGTCATCATGACAGTAGTATGTAGTATGTAGTATGACAGTGTGCATACGGAAAGAGTATTTGTCATCATGACAGTAGTATGTGGCATGACAGTGTACATGTGGAGAGTGTATTTGTCATCATGACAACAAGTTGTAGTATGACAGTGCACATATGGCAAGGGTATTTGTCATCATGACAGTAGTATGTAGTATGACAGTGTACATATGCTGAGAGTATTTGTCATCATGACAGTAGTATGTAGTATGACAGTGTAAATATGGAAAGAGTATTTGTCATCATGACAGTAGTATGTAGTATGACAGTGTAGATATGGAGAGAGTATTTGTCATCATGACAGTAGTATGTAGTATGACAGTGTGCACACGGAAAGAGTATTTGTCATCATGACAGTAGCATGTGGTATGACAGTGTACATGTGGAGAGTGTATTTGTCATCATGACAGTAGTATGTAGTATGACAGTGTCATATGGAGAGAGTATTTGTCATGATGACAGTAGTATGTAGTATGACAGTGTGCATACTGAAAGAGTATTTGTCATCATGACAGTGTGTAGTATGACAGCATGCATATGGAAAGAGTTTTTGTCATCATGACAATAGTATGTAGTATGACAGTGTACATATGGAGAGGGTATTTATCATCATGACAGTAGTATGTAGTATGACAGCGTACATATGGAGAGAGTATTTATCATCATGACAGTAGTATGTAGTATGACAGTGTACATATGGAGAGAGTATTTGTCATCATGACAGTAGTATGTAGTATGACAGCGTACATATGGAGAGAGTATTTGTCATCATGACAGTAGTATGTAGTATGACAGTGTACATATGGAGAGAGTATTTGTCATCATGACAGTAGTATGTAGTATGTAGTATGACAGTGTGCATACGGAAAGAGTATTTGTCATCATGACAGTAGTATGTGGCATGACAGTGTACATGTGGAGAGTGTATTTGTCATCATGACAACAGTATGTAGTATGACAGTGCACATATGGCGAGGGTATTTGTCATCATGACAGTAGTATGTAGTATGACAGTGTACATATGCTGAGAGTATTTGTCATCATGACAGTAGTATGTAGTATGACAGTGTAAATATGGAAAGAGTATTTGTCATCATGACAGTAGTATGTGGTATGACAGTATCATATGGAGAGAGTATTTGTCATGATGACAGTTGTATGTAATATGACAGTGTGCATACTGAAAGAGTATTTGTCATCATGACAGTATGTAGTATGACAGTGTGCATATGGAAAGAGTTTTTGTCATTATGACAGTAGTATGTAGTATGACAGTGTACATATGGAGAGAGTATTTATCATCATGACAGTAGTATGTAGTATGACAGCGTACATATGGAGAGAGTATTTGTCATCATGACAGTAGTATGTAGTATGACAGTATGCATATGGAAAGAGTATTTGTCATCATGACAGTAGTATGTGGTATGACAGTGTACATGTGGAGAGTGTATTTGACATCATGACAGTAGTATGTGGTATGACAGTGTACATATGAAGGGTGGATTTGTCATCATGACAGTAGTATGTAATATCATAGTGTACATATGGAGAGAGTATTTGCCATCATGACTGTAGTATGTACTATGACAGTGTACATATGGAGACTGTATTTGTCATCATGACAACAGTATGTAGTATGACAGTGCACATATGGCGAGTGTATTTGTCATTATGACAGTAGTATGTAGTATGACAGTGTACATATGCTGAGAGTATGTGTCATCATGACAGTAGTATGTAGTATGACAGTGTCATATGGAGAGAGCATTTGTCATGATGACAGTAGTATGTAGTATGACAGTGTGCATATTGAAAGAGTATTTGTCATCATGATAGTATGTAGTATGACAGTGTGCATATGGAGAGAGTATTTGTCATCATGACAGTAGTATGTAGTATGACAGTGTAAATATGGACAGTGTATTGCTGCAGCTGTCACACAGCCATGCAGTGTGGAGCATGTATAAATATCTTGGCAGTGCCAGACACACCTGCTAGAAACAGTATCAGGAGGTACCAATATATGTGTCATCAGCTCTATGTCAGAAGATCAAAAATTCAAAAAATTAAAAATCAAAATATCTAAAACTCAATATGTCAAAAACATTTTCCATGCAGGGGACAAGCCCCCTTGTACCCCTCATGTGGAGAGTACACCCCTGCTAATTATGTATATGAACTCTGAGATCACACAACAGTAGAGAAGGGGAAAATTCCATTTTAGATATTTTGATTTTCAGTGTTTTGAAGTTTCAGTTATTGGAAGGGAGCCCTTGTTATCATACTCCAAATTTTGCTGTCTCAACAATGGAAACAATAAGTCTTTCTGACTCTCTGGGTGTTACTGCATGCAGCTGTCACTTGGATGCTGCAGATATAAAGGTTAAGAACACCTTCAAAGAATGTCTGTAAATTGCAAAACTTTCTAGGACACATGGAAATTATTTAATATGTGTCTGTGACACTGGTAACTAAAGCAATATTCCCTGATACAGTTAAGGGCACAACATGGGAAGGAAATTAATACTGCAGTTTGAAGGATGGCTTATCTGTGTTTACAACAAATGCCAGACTGTAATATATCACCGAAGCACAGGCAGAAGTCTAATACAGACAGAAACTGTGCCAGCAAGACTAGTCATTGTGCAACTGAAGCATTGACAGTGTATTAAGGCCACTATAATTCCATACCAGTCATAGAATGCAGCCATGATTTTAACATAGCATATATGCTGCATTTTTGAACTATTAGATTATTAGGGTTTCTGGTCCATACATTTTTATATTATAATCACTTGAGATACTTATGTCATGTGACTTATACAACCTAGCTTCATAGTGAATTATGAAAATCTTGTGTGTAGTATGCACAGTGTTTATAGTAAAGTGTCACAGCCCTGTTCATGTCCCTATCCACATGCTAGCTTGTATGTACTGCACATAACCTACATGCTGTATTAGACTTATTCTTGCCCACTACATTCCAAGTATGATCATTAACTAGTGTACAACCTTTGTTTACAAACTCTAACACCATTTTTAAGTTAGTCTTGTCACAAGTATGCAAGGTGTTTCAGTATCATAAATAAACATGGTACAGGAATTCATGACATGGATGCAGAATACGGACATCTCTCAGGCTGGCAGAATACCACATGAATATGGTTTACTTGCCTACAATCTGTAGCTACATAGACAGTCTTGAACATGTATAAGGAACTATGTGCATGCATACAAACACACACACACACACACACTCACCTTCACACACACACACACACACACACACACACACACACACACACACACACACACACACACACACACACACACACACACACACACACTACCAGTACATAAGGATGAAAGTCCGAAATAACCAGCCACATACAATGACAAATTCATGATTTGCCTGCCATGAGGGTGGATGGTTCAGACACTGTCTGTACCTCCGTAAGCTTTATATGGATGGATGGATGCATATGTGTCTGATACACGTTATCTGTGTTCTGTGTTTTACTTGAGGAAGAGCATCAGGAAAGCAAGCTTCTGCACCAAAACATACAGAGGACATTTGTACACTAGTTTGGAAATTGTGTTATACATTGGTAGTGCACCAGTGTGGTAAGTGTGTCATACATTGGTAGTGCACCAGTATGGTAGGTCTGTCATACACTGGCAGTGCACCAGTGGGATAGGTGTGTCATATATTGGTAGTGCACCAGTGTGGTAAGTGTGTCAGACATTGGTAGTGTACCAGTGAGGCAAGTGTATCATAAATGACAGTGCACCAGTGTGGTAGGTGCATTATGCATTGGTAGTGCAAAAGCATGGTACATGTGTCATACATTGGTAGTGCACCAGTGTGGGAGGTGTGTCATACATTGGTTGTGCATCAGTGTGGCAAGTGTGTTATACATTGGTAGTGCACAATTGGTAGTGCACCAGTATGGTACATGTGCCATACATTTGGTAGTGCACCAGTATGGTAAGTGTGTCATACATTGGCAGTGCACCAGTACAGTAAGTGTGTCATATATTGTGCAGCAGTGTGATAGGTATGCCATACACTGGTAGTGCAACAGTATAGTAAGTGTGTCATACATTCATAGTGCACTAGTGTGGCAAGTGTGTCATACATTGGTAGTGCAAGAGTGTGGTAGGTGTGCCTTGCATTAGTATTGCTCCAGTTTGGCAAGTGTGTCATACCTTGGTAGTGCAGCAGTATGGTAGTCATATCATAAGGTTCGCTATCAAAATGTGGACTGGCACTTACACAAAACTAGATGACCTAATGTTTGTTTTCCATTTTCGGTAATGACAATCCAGAACTGTTCAAATTCTCATTAGTGAATGGTTGTGTGGATTCACTAATATCGGCTCGACATTCTGATAACAGATCACACTACAGTGGGGAATGCAAAATGTACCCTTTTTACTCACTGTAGTGAGATATTGGAACTGGAATATATAATATGCAGGTGGGGGTGCAAAAATGTTACAGTTAACATGGAATTTTGACATTGGAACTTCTGGTGTTTGACTGTCAGTTCTGTAGATACCATTTCCAACATTTTGGTAATTCTGTATTACCAATTTCAGATAACAAATTCAATCAAAAAATGGAAAATTGTTTTGATTCTCCACAGTTTGATAGTAAACCGTGTCATACATTGTTAGTGCACCAGTGTGGTAGGTGTGTCATACATTGTTAGTGCATCTATGTGGTAAGTCTGTCATACATTGGTAGTGTACCAATGTGGTAATTTGGTCACATATTGGTAGTGCACCAATATGGTAAGTGTAATATGCATTGGCAGTGCAACAGTATGGTAGGTGTGTCATATATTGGTAGTGCAGCAGTGTGGTATGTATGTCATACATTGGCAGTGCACCAGTGTGGTGAGTGTGCCATATATTGGTAGTGCAGGAGTGTGGTAGGTGTGCCTTACGTTGGTAGTGCACCAGTGTGGCAAGTGTGTCATACCTTGGTAGTGCAGCATTGTGGTAGGTTTGTCATACATTAGTAGTGCATCCATGTGGTAAATGTGTCATACATTGGTAGTTCATCCATGTGGTAAGTGTATCATACATTGGTACCGCATCAGAGTAGCAAGTATGTCATACATTGGTAGTGCACCAGTGAGGTAAGTCTATCATACATTTAGTAGTGCACCACTGTGGCAAGAGTATCATACACTGGTAATGCACCAGTGTTGTAGGGGTCTATATTGAATCACTGACCACTTAAAAAAGCAAACGGTGATTAATTGACCCTATGTAAATAAAAGCTTACAATCTCGAACTGTCAGAACAGTGATGTTTTGTCCTAGGGAAAAAAATTGCTGTTCCAAAACACATACACACAACACAAGCACACCAAACAAACAGCAATCCACACACATACACCTAAACTCTTACACCTAACCCTACACTAAACTATACACACACCACTAACTATCCACTTACCTTAACCCAAACCCTAAACCTAAGGTCACTATCCCACACTCACCTCACCCGCTCCCTAACCCTAACCCACCTAACCTGCCCTAACCCTCACATCCACACAATCGCACACATACCTAACCCGCACCCTAACCCTAACTCACCTAACCCGCCCTAACCCTCACATCCCCATAATCGCACACTTACCTGAACCCAACCTGTAACTTTCCACCACAACACTGAAAATACCAAAGCAACAGAAATGGACAACCAAATTCTTTCCCAAGGAAAAAAATTGGTTTTCTGTTGCTTCGATATTTTAAGCTTTCACTGCATAGGGTTTGATATTAGAACATTTGAAGGTTTAAAACCTCAATGTTCTAATACAGACCCTGTTGTAGGTGTATCATACATTGGTAGTGCACAAGTGTGGTAAGTATATCATACATTAGTAGTGCACCAGTGCGGTAAGTGTGTTATATATTGGTAGTGCATCTGTGCATCCATATGGTAAGTGTGTCATACATTTGTAGTGCACCTGAGTGGCAAGTATGTCATACATTGATAGAGCACCAGTGAAGCAAGTGTGTCATACATTTGGTAGTGCAGCAGTGTGGCAAGTCTGTCATAAATTGGTAATGCACCAGTGTGGTAGATGTGTCATACATTGGTAGTGCACCAGTGTGGTAAGTATATCATACATTAGTAGTGCACCAGTGCGGTAAATGTGTTATATATTGGTAGTGTATCAGTGCATCCATATGGTAAGCGTGTCATACATTAGTAGTGCACGATAGTGGCAAGTGTGTCATACATTGGTAGAGCACCAGTGAGGTAAGTGTGTTATACATTTGGTAGTACAGCAGTGTGGCAAGTGTGTCCTAAGTTGGTAATGCACCAGTGTGGTAGGTGTGTCATATATTGGTAGTGCACCAGTGTAGTAAGTGTGCCATATATTGGCAGTGCACCAGTGTGGCAAGTGTGTTATACATTGTTAGCACAATACCCTCAGTCAGGGATGTACGCATTGCATGTGTCAGGTACACACACCTCCAGCACTGCACGTGTCAGGTACACACATCTCCAGCATTGCATGTATCAGGTACACACACCTCCAGTACTGCATGTGGCAGGTACACACACCACAAGCATTGCATGACTAGACTTCATTTTGGGGCACAGGTATATTTTGCATAAACATGTCACAAGGTATTCATGATTTGCATTCTGTAGCCAAGCAAGCAGTAATGCTGACACAAACGCATATCTATCCCTTGATTTCTTAACTGCAGTATTTACACTTTGTGCTGTTGTTGCTGTTTGTGATAGATGCTAGTGCCATATACCATGATGCATTATATGTTTATGTATCATTAGCAGTCTGCATGTGGTGTGCACATTTCTTTGCCTGTCACATGCAGCATGTAACAATGCACTGAGACTCTGCAGGTGAGTATAGTATGCAGTTTCTTGTGAGGTAAACATGCTGTTGTTGTACTGCTGACTCCCTCAATATCTGCCCATTTACCACTTTCTCAGCAACTGTGAAATGTCACATGGTCTTGACGTCCTACTCTTGATGTGCACATATCTGCTGGTAGTGTATGGGAAACCAGGGGGGCGTCCTACTCTTGATGTGCACATATCTGCTGGTAGTGTATGGGGAACCAGGGGGACGTCCTACTCTTGATGTGCACATATCTGCTGGTAGTGTATGGGGAACCAGGGAGACGTCCTACTCTTGATGTGCACATATCTGCTGGTAGTGTATGGGGAACCAGGGGGACGTCCTACTCTTGATGTGCACATATCTGCTGGTAGTGTATGGGGAACCAGGGGGACATCCTACTCTTGATGTGCACGTATCTGCTGGTAGTGTATGGGGAACCAGGGGGACGTCCTACTCTTGATGTGCACATATCTGCTGGTAGTGTATGGGGAACCAGGGGGACGTCCTACTCTTGATGTGCACATATCTGCTGGTAGTGTATGGGGAACCAGGGGGACGTCCTACTCTTGATGTGCACATATCTGCTGGTAGTGTATGGGGAACCAGGGGGACATCCTACTCTTGATGTGCACATATCTGCTGGTAGTGTATGGGGAACCAGGGGGACGTCCTACTCTTGATGTGCACATATCTGCTGGTAGTGTATGGGGAACCAGGGGGACATCCTACTCTTGATGTGCACATATGTGCTGGTAGTGTATGGGGAACCAGGGGGAAAAGCACATTCAGCAGGGCAGAAAAAAACAGTGAGGGAGAAGGCTCTAAAGAGAAAAGTCACTGCCAGGCTAAATTGTGCAAAGCCATAATAAAAGCTAATGTTAGAAACCAGCAGTGGAACAGGGTGGATAACTGATGGATTTTATTGCACAGATATAGGTGGCATTCTTCCATTGTAAAGGGGTCTGGTGAGGTCCCATCTCCAGCACTATACTTTATTCTGGTAGCTAGTATAGTGGAAAGGCCTCGAGACTAGTAGAAAATATAATGCAGACTCACCAATATGATGAAGGGAATACGCTGTCCAGGGAATGAGAAGAAATGTATAATTGTGAGAATGTGTGCACTAGAAAAGGCAAATGCAAAGCAATATAAACTACTGAAAGTGTCTTCAGGTTGCATGTGGGAGCGGCGAACATGAGCAGAAAGGTCAGAAGAGTAGAAGGGGGCATGGGTAACAGCAGGACAACGGATAATTTAAGATAGACTTAAGGAAATGCATCTCTGAAAGGATAATGGACTCTGAACCAAACTGGTCTGTAGCCACAGTACAATACACATAAAGAGTGGAGTGACCATGAAAAGAAATGATTATTAAACAGGGAGTCACTTTAGTGTTAACTACAACTACCATGATTCCTTTTGTACTGTGTCACCATCTTATATTTGTATAGTTGTAATTATTTGGGACAGTGATGTAGTTTTCCTGTCATTAATGCAGCCATACTCTACATATTGTAATATGATCTTTAAGAATGCCTGATTTGTTTCTGCTGTCCAGCTGACCATATATAAACTGTGACCTCATTTGTTTTCACTCATTACCTCATTGCTCCTTTTTCATTTAATATATTAACCCAGAGTATTGCTGAAATAACAAAGTGTAAACTAGAAAGAACCACTGCCGGTACTAATAGAGGAAGTACAGTCACAGGAAGGAACATTTCAAAATGAGCTCAACTCAGAATGACTGTCAGGGTGTATGAATTTCAGATTTACTATAATTCTCATTTAAACTGAATAATATTACGAGATGGTGACTGGAAGTTGCCACTTTCATATTATACTTCATACTAATATTTATTTACTTCATTTTTAGTTTTCTCCCTATAAGTGATGAAAATTATGTACTTGTCAACCATCTGCACATAAAACACTCTGTATTCTTAATAACAATATTTTTGAATGATGGGAGTTTATTCTCCTTGCGAAAATGTTGAGTCTATAAATAAAATTTTAAGACCTGCTCTGCACCAGAACTGTCCAAATGATGTACCTCTACAGTCAGATACGGTATTTGGACTCCTGACACAAAAGGCTTGATAAAACCAGCATACTAGTACCAGTCAGCACCATAGTAGGGCATTAAGTCAGAATAATGAGTTTTGTAAAACTAGCTTAAGTAGCATCCTCTGTTTAGTTCTGATAGATGGACTGAGTAGTCATAATGAGGGTGAGGTCATGTCAAGAGCTCAAATACAAAAATATATATGTCACACAGATACTGCTAACAAGTACGTACTTCACGCTCAAGGTCTGCACAATGATGTCAATATCTCTGAAGGAAAACGGCCTTCTGTCGCAATTCAGTGGTTTATACTTCCTTATGTAGTTCTATATAATGAGACGAATGCTGTCTCGAGTGTTTGAGGATACTATTGTGGATCACTACCTGTTCTATATAATGAGGCGAATGCTGTCTCAAGTGTTTGAGGATACTATTGTGGATCACTATCTGTTCTATATAATGAGGCAAATGCTGTGTCACATGTTTGAGGATACTATTGTGGATCACTACCTGTTCTATATAATGAGGCGAATGCTGTGTCGAGTGTTTGAGGATACTGTTGTGGATCACTACCTGTTCTATATAATGAGGCGAATGCTGTCTCAAGTGTTTGAGGATACTATTGTGGATCACTACCTGTTCTATATAATAAGGCGAATGCCATCTCGAGTGTTTGAGGATACTATAGTGGATCACTATCTTTTCTATATAATGAGGCGAATGCTGTGTCACTTGTTTGAGGATACTATTTGGGATCACTGCCTGTTCTATATAATGAGGCGAATGCTGTCTCGAGTGTTTGAGGATACTATTGTGGATCACTACCTGTTCTATATAATGAGGCGAATGCTGTCTCGAGTGTTTGAGGATACTATTGTGGATGACTATCTCTTCTATATAATGAGGCGAATGCTGTCTTGAGTGTTTGAGGATACTATTGTGGATCACTACCTGTTCTATATAATGAGGCGAATGCTGTGTCAAGTGTTTGAAGACACTATTGTGGATCGCTACCTGTTCTATATAATGAGGCGAATGCTGTGTCGAGTGTTTGAGGATACTATTGTGGATCGCTACCTTTTCTATATAATGAGGCGAATGCTGTGTCGAGTGTTTGAGGATACTATTGTGGATCACTACCTCTTCTATATAATGAGAGGAATGCTGCCTCGAGTGTTTGAGGATACTATTGTGGATCACTTCCTGTTTTCTATAATGAGGCGAATGCTGTCTCAAGTGTTTAAGGATACTATTGTGGATAACTACCTGTTCTGTATAATAAGGCAAATTCTGTGTTGGGTGTTTGAGGATACTATTGTGGATCACTACCTGTTCTATATAATGAGGTGAATGCTGTGTCGAGTGTTTGAGGATACTATTGTGGATCACTACCTGTTCTATATAATGAGGTGAATGCTGTGTCGAGTGTTTGAGGATACTATGAGGAACGCTACCTGTTCTATATAATGAGGCGAATGCTGTGTCACGTGTTTGAGGATACTACTGTGGATCACTACCTGTTCTATATAATAAGGCGAATGCTGTCTCGAATATTTAAGGATACTATTGGGGATCACTACCTGTTCTATATAATAAGGCAAATGCTGTCTCAAGTGTTTGAGGATACTATTGTGGATTGCTACCTGTTTTATATAATGAGGTGAATGCTGTCTCAAGTCTTTGAGGATATTATTGTGGATCGCTACCTGTTCTATATAATGAGGCAAATGCTGTGTCGAGTGTTTGTGGATACTATTGCGGATCGCTACCTGTTCTATATAATGAGGCGAATGCTGTCTCGGTGTTTGAGGATACTATTGTGGATCACTACCTGTTCCATAAAATGAGGCGAATGCTCTCTCGAGTGTTTGAGGATACTATTATGGATCGCTACCTCTTCTATATAATGAGGTGAATGCTGTTTCGAGTGTTTGAGGATACTATTGTGGATCACTACCTGTTCTATATAATGAGGCGAATGCTGTCTCGAGTGCTTGAGGATAATATTGTGGATCACTACCTGTTCTATATAATGAGGCGAATGCTGTCTCGTGTGTTTGAGGATACTATTGTGGATCACTACCTGCTCTACATAATGAGGCGAATGCTGTCTCGAGTGTTTGAGGATATTATTGTGGATCACTACCTGCTCTACATAATGAGGCGAATGCTGTCTCGAGTGTTTGAGGATACTATTGTGGATCACTGCCTGTTCTATTTAATGAGACGAATCCTGTCTCGAGTGCTTGAGGATAATATTGTGGATCACTAGCTGTTCTATATAATGAGGCGAATGCTGTCTCAAGTGTTTGAGGATACTACTGTGGATCACTATCTGTTCTATATAATGAGGCGAATGCTGTCTCGAGTGTTTGAGGATACTATTGTGGATCACTACCTGTGCTATATAATAAAGCGAATGCCATCTCAAGTGTTTGAGGATACTATTGTGGATCACTATCTGTTCTATATAATGAGGCAAATGCTGTGTCACATGTTTGAGGATACTATTGTGGATCACTACCTGTTCTATATAATGAGGCGAATGCTGTCTCGAGTGTTTGAGGATACTATTGTGGATCACTATCTGTTCTATATAATGAGGCAAATGCTGTGTCACATGTTTGAGGATACTATTTGGGATCACTGCCTGTTGTATATAATGAGGCGAATGCTGTCTCGAGTGTTTGAGGATACTTTTGTGGATCACTACCTGTTCTATATAATGAGGCGAATGCCGTCTCGAGTGTTTGAGGATACTATTGTGGATCACTATCTGTTCTATATAATGAGGCAAATGCTGTGTCACATGTTTGAGGATACTATTTGGGATCACTGCCTGTTCTATATAATGAGGCGAATGCTGTCTCGAGTGTTTGAAGATACTTTTGTGGATCACTACCTGTTCTATATAATGAGGCGAATGCTGTCTCGAGTGTTTGAGGATACCATTGTGGATCACTACCTGTTCTATTTAATGAGGCGAATCCTGTGTCAAGTGTTTGAGGATACTATTGTGGATCACTACCTGCTCTACATAATGAGGCGAATGCTGTCTCGAGTGTTTGAGGATACTATTGTGGATCACTGCCTGTTCTATTTAATGAGACGAATCCTGTCTCGAGTGCTTGAGGATAATATTGTGGATCACTAGCTGTTCTATATAATGAGGCGAATGCTGTCTCGAGTGTTTGAGGATACTATTGTGGATCACTATCTGTTCTATATAATGAGGCGAATGCTGTCTCGAGTGTTTGAGGATACTATTGTGGATCACTACCTGTTCTATATAATAAAGCGAATGCCATCTCGAGTGTTTGAGGATACTATTGTGGATCACTATCTGTTCTATATAATGAGGCAAATGCTGTGTCACATGTTTGAGGATACTATTGTGGATCACTACCTGTTCTATATAATGAGGCGAATGCTGTGTCGAGTGTTTGAGGATACTATTGTGGATCACTACCTGTTCTATATAATGAGGCGAATGCTGTGTCACGTGTTTGAGGATACTACTGTGGATCACTACCTGTTCTATATAATAAGGCAAATGCTGTCTCAAGTGTTTGAGGATACTATTGTGGATTGCTACCTGTTTTATATAATGAGGTGAATGCTGTCTCAAGTCTTTGAGGATATTATTGTGGATCGCTACCTGTTCTATATAATGAGGCAAATGCTGTGTCGAGTGTTTGAGGATACTATTGTGGATCGCTACCTGTTCTATATAATGAGGCGAATGCTGTCTCGGTGTTTGAGGATACTATTGTGGATCACTACCTGTTCCATAAAATGAGGCGAATGCTCTCTCGAGTGTTTGAGGATACTATTATGGATCGCTACCTCTTCTATATAATGAGGTGAATGCTGTTTCGAGTGTTTGAGGATACTATTGTGGATCACTACCTGTTCTATATAATGAGGCAAATGCTGTCTCGAGTGCTTGAGGATAATATTGTGGATCACTACCTGTTCTATATAATGAGGCGAATGCTGTCTCGTGTGTTTGAGGATACTATTGTGGAACACTACCTGCTCTACATAATGAGGCGAATGCTGTCTCGAGTGTTTGAGGATATTATTGTGGATCACTACCTGCTCTACATAATGAGGCAAATGCTGTCTCGAGTGTTTGAGTATACCATTGTGGATCACTACCTGTTCTATTTAATGAGGCGAATCCTGTGTCAAGTGTTTGAGGATACTATTGTGGATCACTACCTGCTCTACATAATGAGGCGAATGCTGTCTCGAGTGTTTGAGGATACTATTGTGGATCACTGCCTGTTCTATTTAATGAGACGAATCCTGTCTCGAGTGCTTGAGGATAATATTGTGGATCACTAGCTGTTCTATATTTTTATTTATTTATTTTATTTTACATTTGTTGACCGGGCTAGTCTAACTGGATACATGTCCATTTTCAGTAGAGGCCCGGGGAGAAAAGCTCCACTTTAAACTAAATAAATCAAGACAAACAAAAGTCCATGCAATATATACAGTACATAAACCTGAAGAATTATTTCATCAAATTGAGTTATACAGAACTACAAATATACAGATTGTGACTACTAAGTTTAATAAGGTAAAATACAGTATTATTACCAAGGTAAAGAGATAGATATTCTTGATTAGTATATTGGGTATGAATGTGCCTTTGTAAAGATGTAAAATGGCTATGATAAAGTGTGTAACACTGAGATGTAAGAGAATTATTGAATGTATGTACATGGGGAAGTAGTTACAGTCATAGTGAAAGAAATAGATTGGTTTATATACAAGGTGGAAAGATAAGAGCTCTCTGAAGAAAGCAAGGTTGTTTGGAGCATATTCAGTGCAGGCAGCCTGGGAATGAGATACTAAGAAGGGGGTGCGGGATGAAATTGCTAATACTGCAAAGAGGGTTATTGGAAGAGAGTTATAGAATAATGTTATATTGGGGGGGTAGTCAGGGGGGTGGATGCTGCAGTACTGAGAATGTCCTCTTTGGTGAAGATACCTAGTAACTATGAAACTGTTATCAGTTTGCCATCCATTCCCTACTGCAATATTACTAGCTTATCATTTTTTTTTAATGTAACATGGGAAATTTACTCCTCAAGGGCAACAGGCACTTTATTTATAGATGAAACAATTAAATATTACGTTGTTTGCTAGCAACAACCTCTTCATTAGTTACAAATCTTAGAGATCTCTTTAATGTGGAATTATTTAGATGACTTTTACTTCTGCAGATGTTGTGCACATTTACTGATACTGGTGGACTGCAGAGGTTTGAGTAGACTTTTATGATGGAAATGTTCTGAATTGGGCAGTTTTGTCATTATTGGTTCATGCATTTTGTTTCATTACTTACTAGAAAAATGTTCAAAACAAATTTAAAATGTGCTCTAACAAAAGTGTGCTGTATTATACAAGGAATGTAATTTAATACAGTCAGGAAGATGTATTAAAGAACACATTTATGTTTTGTGTGCAGGGGGTCTAGGATTTGAAAACAGCCCAAACGTAATCTTTATCCACCGCTGGCTAGATGCATTTTCTTTGAATGTGGTTTATATAATATAATGAGGCGAATGCTGTCACGCAGTG
>NC_056733.1:933685817-933735417 GCF_019279795.1 Protopterus annectens | reverse complement strand
CTATTGTGGATCACTACCTGTTCTATATAATGAGGCAAATGCTGTCTCGAGTGTTTGAGGATACTATTGTGGATCACTACCTGTTCTATATAATGAGGTGAATGCTGTCTCAAGTGTTTGAGGATACTATTGTGGATCACTACCTGTTCTATATAATGAGTGAATGCTGTCTCGAGTGTTTGAGGATACTATTGTGGATCACTACCTGTTCTATATAATGAGGTGAATGCTGTCTCAAGTGTTTGAGGATACTATTGTGGATCACTACCTGTTCTATATAATGAGGTGAATGCTGTCTTGAGTGTTTGAGGATACTATTGTGGATCACTACCTGTTCTATATAATGAGGCAAATGCTGTCTCGAGTGTTTGAGGATACTATTGTGGATCACTACCTGTTCTATATAATGAGGCAAATGCTGTCTCGAGTGTTTGAGGATACTATTGTGGATCACTACCTGTTCTATATAATGAGGTGAATGCTGTCTCGAGTGTTTGAGGATACTATTGTGGATCACTACCTGTTCTATATAATGAGGCAAATGCTGTCTCGAGTGTTTGAGGATACTATTGTGGATCACTACCTGTTCTATATAATGAGGTGAATGCTGTCTCGAGTGTTTGAGGATACTATTGTGGATCACTACCTGTTCTATATAATGAGGTGAATGCTGTCTCGAGTGTTTGAGGATACTATTGTGGATCACTACCTGTTCTATATAATGAGGTGAATGCTGTCTCAAGTGTTTGAGGATACTATTGTGGATCACTACCTGTTCTATATAATGAGGCAAATGCTGTCTCGAGTGTTTGAGGATACTATTGTGGATCACTACCTGTTCTATATAATGAGGTGAATGCTGTCTCGAGTGTTTGAGGATACTATTGTGGATCACTACCTGTTCTATATAATGAGGTGAATGCTGTCTCGAGTGTTTGAGGATACTATTGTGGATCACTACCTGTTCTATATAATGAGGTGAATGCTGTGTCAAGTGTTTGAGGATACTATTGTGGATCACTACCTGTTCTATATAATGAGGCGAATGCTGTCTCAAGTGTTTGAGGATACTATTGTGGATCACTACCTGTTCTATATAATGAGGTGAATGCTGTCTCGAGTGTTTGAGGATACTATTGTGGATCACTACCTGTTCTATATAATGAGGTGAATGCTGTCTCGAGTGTTTGAGGATACTATTGTGGATCACTACCTGTTCTATATAATGAGGTGAATGCTGTCTTGAGTGTTTGAGGATACTATTGTGGATCACTACCTGTTCTATATAATGAGGTGAATGCTGTCTCGAGTGTTTGAGGATACTATTGTGGATCACTACCTGTTCTATATAATGAGGTGAATGCTGTCTCGAGTGTTTGAGGATACTATTGTGGATCACTACCTGTTCTATATAATGAGGCAAATGCTGTCTCGAGTGTTTGAGGATACTATTGTGGATCACTACCTGTTCTATATAATGAGGCGAATGCTGTCTCGAGTGTTTGAGGATACTATTGTGGATCACTACCTGTTCTATATAATGAGGCAAATGCTGTCTCAAGTGTTTGAGGATACTATTGTGGATCACTACCTGTTCTATATAATGAGGTGAATGCTGTCTCGAGTGTTTGAGGATACTATTGTGGATCACTACCTGTTCTATATAATGAGGCAAATGCTGTCTCGAGTGTTTGAGGATACTATTGTGGATCACTACCTGTTCTATATAATGAGGCAAATGCTGTCTCGAGTGTTTGAGGATACTATTGTGGATCACTACCTGTTCTATATAATGAGGTGAATGCTGTCTTGAGTGTTTGAGGATACTATTGTGGATCACTACCTGTTCTATATAATGAGGTGAATGCTGTCTCGAGTGTTTGAGGATACTATTGTGGATCACTACCTGTTCTATATAATGAGGTGAATGCTGTCTCGAGTGTTTGAGGATACTATTGTGGATCACTACCTGTTCTATATAATGAGGTGAATGCTGTCTCGAGTGTTTGAGGATACTATTGTGGATCACTACCTGTTCTATATAATGAGGTGAATGCTGTCTCGAGTGTTTGAGGATACTATTGTGGATCGCTACCTGTTCTATATAATGAGGCAAATGCTGTCTCAAGTGTTTGAGGATACTATTGTGGATCACTACCTGTTCTATATAATGAGGTGAATGCTGTCTCGAGTGTTTGAGGATACTATTGTGGATCACTACCTGTTCTATATAATGAGGCAAATGCTGTCTTGAGTGTTTGAGGATACTATTGTGGATCACTACCTGTTCTATATAATGAGGCAAATGCTGTCTCAAGTGTTTGAGGATACTATTGTGGATCACTACCTGTTCTATATAATGAGGCGAATGCTGTCTCGAGTGTTTGAGGATACTATTGTGGATCACTACCTGTTCTATATAATGAGGTGAATGCTGTCTCGAGTGTTTGAGGATACTATTGTGGATCACTACCTGTTCTATATAATGAGGCAAATGCTGTCTTGAGTGTTTGAGGATACTATTGTGGATCACTACCTGTTCTATATAATGAGGCAAATGCTGTCTCGAGTGTTTGAGGATACTATTGTGGATCACTACCTGTTCTATATAATGAGGCGAATGCTGTCTCGAGTGTTTGAGGATACTATTGTGGATCACTACCTGTTCTATATAATGAGGCGAATGCTGTCTCAAGTGTTTGGGGATACTATTGTGGATCACTACCTGTTCTATATATTGAAGCAAATTCTGTGTTGAGTGTTTGAGGATACTATTGTGGATAACTACCTGCTCTATATAATGAGGTGAATGCTGTGTCGAGTGTTTGAGGATACTATTGTGGATCACTACCTGTTCTATATAATGAGGCGAATGCTGTCTCGAGTGTTTGAGGATACTATTGTGGATCACTACCTGTTCTATATAATGAGACGAATGCTGTCTCAAGTGTTTGAGGATACTATTGTGGATCACTACCTGTTCTATATAATGAGGCGAATGCTGTCTTGAGTGTTTGAGGATACTATTGTGGATCACTACCTGTTCTATATAATGAGGTGAATGCTGTCTCGAGTGTTTGAGGATACTATTGTGGATCACTACCTGTTCTATATAATGAGGCAAATGCTGTCTCGAGTGTTTGAGGATACTATTGTGGATCACTACCTGTTCTATATAATGAGGTGAATGCTGTCTCGAGTGTTTGAGGATACTATTGTGGATCACTACCTGTTCTATATAATGAGGCAAATGCTGTCTTGAGTGTTTGAGGATACTATTGTGGATCACTACCTGTTCTATATAATGAGGCGAATGCTGTCTCGAGTGTTTGAGGATACTATTGTGGATCACTACCTGTTCTATATAATGAGGTGAATGCTGTCTCGAGTGTTTGAGGATACTATTGTGGATCACTACCTGTTCTATATAATGAGGTGAATGCTGTCTCGAGTGTTTGAGGATACTATTGTGGATCACTACCTGTTCTATATAATGAGGCAAATGCTGTCTCAAGTGTTTGAGGATACTATTGTGGATCACTACCTGTTCTATATAATGAGGTGAATGCTGTCTCGAGTGTTTGAGGATACTATTGTGGATCACTACCTGTTCTATATAATGAGGTGAATGCTGTCTCGAGTGTTTGAGGATACTATTGTGGATCACTACCTGTTCTATATAATGAGGTGAATGCTGTCTCAAGTGTTTGAGGATACTATTGTGGATCACTACCTGTTCTATATAATGAGGTGAATGCTGTCTCAAGTGTTTGAGGATACTATTGTGGATCGCTACCTGTTCTATATAATGAGGCAAATGCTGTCTCAAGTGTTTGAGGATACTATTGTGGATCACTACCTGTTCTATATAATGAGGTGAATGCTGTCTCGAGTGTTTGAGGATACTATTGTGGATCACTACCTGTTCTATATAATGAGGTGAATGCTGTCTCGAGTGTTTGAGGATACTATTGTGGATCACTACCTGTTCTATATAATGAGGTGAATGCTGTCTTGAGTGTTTGAGGATACTATTGTGGATCACTACCTGTTCTATATAATGAGGTGAATGCTGTCTCAAGTGTTTGAGGATACTATTGTGGATCACTACCTGTTCTATATAATGAGGCAAATGCTGTCTCGAGTGTTTGAGGATACTATTGTGGATCACTACCTGTTCTATATAATGAGGTGAATGCTGTCTCAAGTGTTTGAGGATACTATTGTGGATCACTACCTGTTCTATATAATGAGGCAAATGCTGTCTCGAGTGTTTGAGGATACTATTGTGGATCACTACCTGTTCTATATAATGAGGCAAATGCTGTCTTGAGTGTTTGAGGATACTATTGTGGATCACTACCTGTTCTATATAATGAGGCAAATGCTGTCTCGAGTGTTTGAGGATACTATTGTGGATCACTACCTGTTCTATATAATGAGGTGAATGCTGTCTCGAGTGTTTGAGGATACTATTGTGGATCACTACCTGTTCTATATAATGAGGTGAATGCTGTCTCAAGTGTTTGAGGATACTATTGTGGATCACTACCTGTTCTATATAATGAGGTGAATGCTGTCTTGAGTGTTTGAGGATACTATTGTGGATCACTACCTGTTCTATATAATGAGGTGAATGCTGTCTCGAGTGTTTGAGGATACTATTGTGGATCACTACCTGTTCTATATAATGAGGCAAATGCTGTCTCGAGTGTTTGAGGATACTATTGTGGATCACTACCTGTTCTATATAATGAGGCGAATGCTGTCTCGAGTGTTTGAGGATACTATTGTGGATCACTACCTGTTCTATATAATGAGGTGAATGCTGTCTCGAGTGTTTGAGGATACTATTGTGGATCACTACCTGTTCTATATAATGAGGTGAATGCTGTCTTGAGTGTTTGAGGATACTATTGTGGATCACTACCTGTTCTATATAATGAGGTGAATGCTGTCTCGAGTGTTTGAGGATACTATTGTGGATCACTACCTGTTCTATATAATGAGGTGAATGCTGTCTCGAGTGTTTGAGGATACTATTGTGGATCACTACCTGTTCTATATAATGAGGCGAATGCTGTCTCAAGTGTTTGAGGATACTATTGTGGATCACTACCTGTTCTATATAATGAGGCAAATGCTGTCTCGAGTGTTTGAGGATACTATTGTGGATCACTACCTGTTCTATATAATGAGGTGAATGCTGTGTCGAGTGTTTGAGGATACTATTGTGGATCACTACCTGTTCTATATAATGAGGCAAATGCTGTCTCGAGTGTTTGAGGATACTATTGTGGATCACTACCTGTTCTATATAATGAGGCAAATGCTGTCTCGAGTGTTTGAGGATACTATTGTGGATCACTACCTGTTCTATATAATGAGGTGAATGCTGTCTCGAGTGTTTGAGGATACTATTGTGGATCACTACCTGTTCTATATAATGAGGTGAATGCTGTCTCGAGTGTTTGAGGATACTATTGTGGATCACTACCTGTTCTATATAATGAGGTGAATGCTGTCTCGAGTGTTTGAGGATACTATTGTGGATCACTACCTGTTCTATATAATGAGGTGAATGCTGTCTCGAGTGTTTGAGGATACTATTGTGGATCACTACCTGTTCTATATAATGAGGCAAATGCTGTCTCGAGTGTTTGAGGATACTATTGTGGATCACTACCTGTTCTATATAATGAGGTGAATGCTGTCTCGAGTGTTTGAGGATACTATTGTGGATCACTACCTGTTCTATATAATGAGGCAAATGCTGTCTCGAGTGTTTGAGGATACTATTGTGGATCACTACCTGTTCTATATAATGAGGTGAATGCTGTCTCGAGTGTTTGAGGATACTATTGTGGATCACTACCTGTTCTATATAATGAGGTGAATGCTGTCTCGAGTGTTTGAGGATACTATTGTGGATCACTACCTGTTCTATATAATGAGGTGAATGCTGTCTCGAGTGTTTGAGGATACTATTGTGGATCACTACCTGTTCTATATAATGAGGTGAATGCTGTCTCGAGTGTTTGAGGATACTATTGTGGATCACTACCTGTTCTATATAATGAGGCAAATGCTGTCTCGAGTGTTTGAGGATACTATTGTGGATCACTACCTGTTCTATATAATGAGGTGAATGCTGTCTCAAGTGTTTGAGGATACTATTGTGGATCACTACCTGTTCTATATAATGAGGTGAATGCTGTCTCAAGTGTTTGAGGATACTATTGTGGATCACTACCTGTTCTATATAATGAGGCGAATGCTGTCTCGAGTGTTTGAGGATACTATTGTGGATCACTACCTGTTCTATATAATGAGGTGAATGCTGTCTCGAGTGTTTGAGGATACTATTGTGGATCACTACCTGTTCTATATAATGAGGTGAATGCTGTCTCGAGTGTTTGAGGATACTATTGTGGATCACTACCTGTTCTATATAATGAGGCAAATGCTGTGTCGAGTGTTTGAGGATACTATTGTGGATCACTACCTGTTCTATATAATGAGGTGAATGCTGTCTCGAGTGTTTGAGGATACTATTGTGGATCACTACCTGTTCTATATAATGAGGTGAATGCTGTCTCGAGTGTTTGAGGATACTATTGTGGATCACTACCTGTTCTATATAATGAGGTGAATGCTGTCTCGAGTGTTTGAGGATACTATTGTGGATCACTACCTGTTCTATATAATGAGGTGAATGCTGTCTCAAGTGTTTGAGGATACTATTGTGGATCACTACCTGTTCTATATAATGAGGTGAATGCTGTGTCGAGTGTTTGAGGATACTATTGTGGATCACTACCTGTTCTATATAATGAGGCGAATGCTGTCTCGAGTGTTTGAGGATACTATTGTGGATCACTACCTGTTCTATATAATGAGGTGAATGCTGTCTTGAGTGTTTGAGGATACTATTGTGGATCACTACCTGTTCTATATAATGAGGTGAATGCTGTCTCGAGTGTTTGAGGATACTATTGTGGATCACTACCTGTTCTATATAATGAGGTGAATGCTGTCTCGAGTGTTTGAGGATACTATTGTGGATCACTACCTGTTCTATATAATGAGGCAAATGCTGTCTCAAGTGTTTGAGGATACTATTGTGGATCACTACCTGTTCTATATAATGAGGCAAATGCTGTCTCGAGTGTTTGAGGATACTATTGTGGATCACTACCTGTTCTATATAATGAGGTGAATGCTGTGTTGAGTGTTTGAGGATACTATTGTGGATCACTACCTGTTCTATATAATGAGGCAAATGCTGTGTCGAGTGTTTGAGGATACTATTGTGGATCACTACCTGTTCTATATAATGAGGCAAATGCTGTCTCGAGTGTTTGAGGATACTATTGTGGATCACTACCTGTTCTATATAATGAGGCAAATGCTGTCTCGAGTGTTTGAGGATACTATTGTGGATCACTACCTGTTCTATATAATGAGGTGAATGCTGTCTCGAGTGTTTGAGGATACTATTGTGGATCACTACCTGTTCTATATAATGAGGCGAATGCTGTCTCGAGTGTTTGAGGATACTATTGTGGATCACTACCTGTTCTATATAATGAGCTGAATGCTGTCTCGAGTGTTTGAGGATACTATTGTGGATCACTACCTGTTCTATATAATGAGGCGAATGCTGTCTCGAGTGTTTGAGGATACTATTGTGGATCACTACCTGTTCTATATAATGAGGTGAATGCTGTCTCGAGTGTTTGAGGATACTATTGTGGATCACTACCTGTTCTATATAATGAGGTGAATGCTGTGTCAAGTGTTTGAGGATACTATTGTGGATCACTACCTGTTCTATATAATGAGGTGAATGCTGTCTCGAGTGTTTGAGGATACTATTGTGGATCACTACCTGTTCTATATAATGAGGTGAATGCTGTCTCGAGTGTTTGAGGATACTATTGTGGATCACTACCTGTTCTATATAATGAGGCAAATGCTGTCTCAAGTGTTTGAGGATACTATTGTGGATCGCTACCTGTTCTATATAATGAGGCAAATGCTGTCTCAAGTGTTTGAGGATACTATTGTGGATCACTACCTGTTCTATATAATGAGGCGAATGCTGTGTCGAGTGTTTGAGGATACTATTGTGGATCACTACCTCTTCTATATAATGAGTTGAATGCTGTGTTGAGTGTTTGAGGATACTATTGTGGATCACTACCTGTTCTATATAATGAGGCGAATGCTGTCTCGAGTGTTTGAGGATACTATTGTGGATCACTACCTGTTCTATATAATGAGGCGAATGCTGTCTCAAGTGTTTGAGGATACTATTGTGGATCACTACCTGTTCTATATAATGAGGTGAATGCTGTCTCGAGTGTTTGAGGATACTATTGTGGATCACTACCTGTTCTATATAATGAGGTGAATGCTGTCTCGAGTGTTTGAGGATACTATTGTGGATCATTACCTGTTCTATATAATGAGGCGAATGCTGTCTCGAGTGTTTGAGGATACTATTGTGGATCCCTACCTGTTCTATATAATGAGGCAAATGCTGTCTCAAGCATTTGAGGATACTATTGTGGATCACTAACTGTTGTGTAGAAAGCAAAATAAGTCCTGTCATGATGAAATAACTGCCATTCTGGCTACTTGAACATGACATGAATGGCACAATTCCAGTCTGATGATAAAAGTGAAGACCAGTCAAGCAGGATGAAGCCCCTCTTTTGGGCCTTTTTAAATCATGCTGCATCTTTAATTGTTTATTTATTGCTTATATATACAGACCAACCTAAAATAGACTATTCAGCCATGACTTGGGCTAAGGGTGTAACACAGATACAAAATGAACAACTTATTGATGTAGCTAAGCAGTACAGTGCAGGTATATTCTCAGTCCAAAGCTTGGATTAAGAGCTGAAGGCATGCAGGTTATAATTAACAAATGGTGCATTAACCAGTTCAAAGTACAAGAGCAATCTGATGGCATAAAAGCAGAAGAACAATTGAAATCATACATCACAACCTTTGAGTGCAAGAAATCTAAACAAAGCCAAAAATAATGGAGGAACAAAGGCCTGTAATTAGCGACAGAATCTTAAATACGTTTTTTATAGCCTTAGAAAGTTGCAGGAATAACAGGTATTGCATTAATATGCCTTTTCTGAAGGATATGGAGTGTGAAACTCAAATGTATATCATTTTTTAACTGTAATCCTCAATTATTTGCTAGAAAACCACAAATGTTATGTGGAACAGACCAAAAGTGTGAGACGAAATTCTGGACATTGTGTGAAAATCTACAGAGACATAGTGGCTGTGTGACTTAACACTCTGCGTGCTCACAAGGACTTGTAAAACTGTATCAGCTACAAATTCTCACAACTGTTGTGGTAAGATTAAGGGCACATGAAATCCTCTGCAGGCATGCAGTCCTTGTTTTACTATAAATGCAAATGCCATAGAACATACAACTAAAACTTTATCCCTTTGTTTAATTTACTCTGCTGCCCTTCCCTCCTACAGGGTACAGGCATGCATTGATTACCGCCCACTACTCCGGAGATGTTACCAGCTTCCCTTCCCTCCCACCTCCAATTACCCAGCCACCCCCAAAACCCTCCTTTAAACCATTCATGCTCCTCCCACAGTAACTCCCTTCTTAAAGGCACATACCAATAGCTCAGACATTACTAACACCATCACACCAGACCCACACTAATCCTTCCAAAAATCATTCACTGTATCTCTAAAGTCTTCCTATCCTCAGCCTCCGCTACAATCTGCTCTTTTTATCCAACTTTCCACTTGCTGTTTGCTTCCTTTATTTATTCATGCATCCTAATTTTCACAAATTTGTAAACAACCAATAACATCCCCTTCCTGCCCCCAAAAATAATACCATAATCACTACACCAGAATACAAATTTTACACCCCCATTCCATCATAGCTCTTCTTCTTTGCACTCATTTTTAATTATTTCTTGACTCCAATCTCTACCACTTGCTAACACACCCTTTTACTTGATGAATCTTCCCACTTTCTCCCTCATGCATCCCATCTCAAACTCATTCATAAAATCAACCACAAAACAAATCTCTGGCTTATCCTCACCCCTTCATCACATTCTTACTATGTTTCCTCCACACCAACCAGCACAACAAACACCATCATTGGTACAAATATAAATCCACATCTACTCCCACACCCAATATCAATTTCAACCTCAGACACTCAACCTTCTCTAACATTGCACCCCATCAGACAATTCCCCCAACTCACCCAATCACCCAGACCCATATTCCCAAAAGCTCTCACTATTTTCCCATATACTTAGACAGTCCCTCATCTGTGCACCAGAAATTAGTAACACTCACAAAGACATAATACACATTCTGCCCCATTATACTAATATTATTTCTGATAGGAAACAGAGCCCAGTCCTTGCCCAGCCCAAATACCTGTTCCCATTTAAATGCACAAAACATGAGAAACAAATTGGACCAGATTAATGCATACATTAGGCACTGCAACCTAGACCTTCTAGCTATAATAGAATCCTGGTTTAAAACTGACATCCACCCACCAGACCACATCATCCCCGGTTACAGCCTAGTACTTGATAACAGACCAAGACAAAGGAAGGGAGGAGGAACCCTACATATATATAAATCCTTCTCAAAACTACAACTGATTACCCAGTCCAGTGCAGTCTCAGACTACCGCCCAGACTGGTGCTACTAAAAATACTTCCTAATGATAAGCACTCACTCCATTTAGCAGTAGCCTACCTTCTCCCTTCTAGCTTCTTAGGCAGATTTAATACCCTGATAATTAGCACAACCTCTACCACCAAAGACATTACTAACCTCACTCTACTCAATGACGTCAACTTAAACTAACCTGGCCCCTTACAGAGTGACATCCAAGACACCCTAGCTGACCTCAGTTTTAAGCAATTAGTACAATGTCCCACAAGGCCAAACTTCCTAACAAACAGGCACTCCATTTTTCTCCCTAATCACAAATAACAGTATCCACCCTCAGTGATCACTGCCCGATAAACATCTCCCAAGTCTCTCCAAAACTGTCATTTCCAAGTAAAAACAGACACCAATGTCAAATACTCATCTCTAACATCTCCTCCATCAACTAGCCTTTCATTCTAAAAACTAAAAACACCGGATCCCAATTTAGAAGCATAATCCCTTACCTCATCCCTGATAAATCAATGAGTCTCCTGCTTTCCACTTATCTACAGATTGTACAAACTCAAAAAGAATGACTGGCTCACCACTAAACTTCAAGCAGTGCTCAAACTGAGGGACAACGTCTGGCCCTTCTAGAAAAATAACCTATCCTCAAACTGAGGGACAAAGCCTGGCTCTCCAAGAAAAATAACCTATCCTCAAACTGAGGGACAAAGCCTGGCCCTCCAAGAAAAATAACTTATCCTCAAACTGAGGGACAAAGCCTGGCCCTCCAAGAAAAATAACTTATCCTCAAACTGAGGGACAAAGCCTGACCATCCTAGAAACAAGGTGAAACTTCACATAGCTAAGTTATCTATCTAAATAAGCCATTAGGCACCACCAATGCCAACTCATGAAAGTCAGGCAAGACTTCCTATTCAGTACTCCTAAACAGTTTTGGAAAGATGTAAATTGTCTCACATGTAGAAACTCCTTTTTAAACATCTAAAGCTCATCTACCAAATGTTTACCTGCTGACTTCCTTGACAGAATTTTACAACCTCCTGTCAATTCCCACCTGATCATTTCCCACTAATCTCTCTGAACGTCTACCTAATATACCTTCTTTCTACTTTAAGCCCACTAACTCCCAAGACATTGAATCAATACTCAAACAAATTCTAAGTAATACTCCCCAGGTTCCAGTGGCCTCCAACCCTGGCTCATCTTCCACTGCCTCTTCCATATCTTATCTAAACACATTTACAACCAACTTAATACAAAACACCATGGCTAACATATGGAAAAATCCAATACTCAACTAATTCCCAAGCTGTCAAATCCCACAAGAGCCTCTCACTAACACCATACTACCAATACTGCCCAAACTGATAGAGAAGCTCATCTATAACCAACTCACTAATTATATCAGTAAATGCAACCTTCTTAGTCACAAGCTCCACTTAAACAAATCCCAATCCCTCAGAGCCACATGCTCCAGGGATCTAAATCTTGTCATCACAATGAACAAAACATGCTGGAGGGATAGGTTCCTGACCCAGAGACTCCCCATACTCTGGAACAGACTGCCCATACATGTCAAGCAGAGCGCCTCCTTGGCCCTATTCAAAAGAAACCTTGACGAATGGATGGGAGATATGAAATTCACCCCGGGGATCACGTCAGTCACCCTACTAGACAGGGGTCCAGAGAAGTAAATATTGTGGGAAGAAATTTCCTGGGAATTGTTATGGCTAGGCTTGTATAGGCCCTAGGGCTGATAGCCTAGTACCAACCTATGAACCTATGAACCTATGAGCAGCATGGCATCTGGTCAGGTTAATGTTGTATAGGCCCTAGGGCTGATAGCCTAGTACCGATCTATGAACCTATGAGCCTATAAGCAGCATGGCATCTGGTCAGGTTAATGTTGTATAGGCCTTAGGGTCGATAGCCTAGTACCAAACTATGAACCTATGAACCTATGAGCAGCATGGCATTTGGTCAGGTTAATGTTGTATAGGCCCCAGGACCGATAGCCTAGTACTAGCTTATGAACCTATGAACCTATGAGCAGCATGGCATCTGGTCAGGTTAATGTTGTATAGGCCCTAGGGCCGATAGCCTAGTACCAACCTATGAACTGATGAACCTATGAGCAGCATGGCATCTGGTCAGGTTAATGTTGTATAATCCCTAGGGCTGATAGCCTAGTACCAACCTATGAACCTATGAACCTATGAGCAGCATGGCATCTGGTCAGGTTAATGTTGTATAGGCCCTAGGGCCGATAGCCTAGTACCAACCTATGAACTGATGAACCTATGAGCAGCATGGCATCTGGTCAGGTTAATGTTGTATAATCCCTAGGGCTGATAGCCTAGTACCAACCTATGAACCTATGACCTATGAGCAGCATGGCATTTGGTCAGGATAATGTTGCATAGGCCCTAGGGCCGATAGCCTAGTACCAACCTATGAACCTTCAAACCTATGAGCTGCATGGCATCTGTTCAGGTTAATGTTGTATAGGCCCTAGGGCCGATAGCCTAGTACCAACCTATGAAACTATGAGCAGCATGGCATCTGGTCAGGTTAATGTTGTATAGGCCCTAGGGCCGATAGCCTACTACCAACCTATGAACCTATGACCTATGAGCAGCATGGCATCTGGTCAGGTTAATGTTGTATAGGCCCTAGGGCCGATAGCCTAGTACCAACCTATGAACCGACGAACCTATGAGCAGCATGGCATCTGGTCAGGTTAATGTTGTATAGTCCCTAGGGCTGATAGCCTAGTACCGATCTATGAACCTATGACCTATGAGCAGCATGGCATCTGGTCAGGTTAATGTTGTATAGGCCTTAGGGTCGATAGCCTAGTACCAAACTATGAACCTATGAACCTATGAGCAGCATGGCATCTGGTCAGGTTAATGTTGTATAGGCCCTAGGGCCGATAGCCTAGTACCAACCTATGAACCTATGACCTATGAGCAGCATGGCATCTGGTCAGGTTAATGTTGTATAGTCCCTAGGGCCGATAGCCTAGTACCAACCTATGAACCTATGACCTATGAGCAGCATGGCATCTGGTCAGGTTAATGTTGCATAGGCCCTAGGGCCGATAGCCTAGTACCAACCTATGAACCTTCAAACCTATGAGCTGCATGGCATCTGTTCAGGTTAATGTTGTATAGGCCCTAGGGCCGATAGCCTAGTACCAGCCTATGAAACTATGAGCAGCATGGCATCTGGTCAGGTTAATGTTGTATAGGCCCTAGGGCTGATAGCCTAGTACCGACCTATGAACCTATGAGAAGAGTGGGTACTTTTAAATGTGGGAATTGCTCCCAATGCTCCTTTGTATGTTCTAGAGATACTGTATACATAAGCAGTAGGGACATCTTAATACAAAGTAATAATTATGCAAACTGCCAAACTAAGGGCATTGTTTATTTGAGTTGGTGCAAAAAGTGTGAAGCTTTTTACATTGGTAAGACGGAAAGGAGATTAATAGGTTCATAGGTTCATAGGTTCATACTAGGCTATCTGCCCGAGGGCATTTACAAGCCTAGCCCATAGTTTTGTGGCTTACGCCACCCCTTTAGTATGGGGAACTATACCCATTATTTTGCTGTGCCTCTGTTGAGCAGTGACACTGAGGTAATCCCTGGGGTATATCTGCGATCTCCCATCCATTGGTCAAGATTTCTCTTGAACAAGGCCAGCGAGGTGCTCTGCCTCACATATACCGGGATTTTATTCCACAGCATAGGGAGTCTTTGGGTGATGAATCTATCCCTCCAGCACGTCCTATTAATAGCCGTGTCGAGGTTTAAGTCTCCGCCCTTGTGGCTCTGACGGATCTAGATTTTTGAGGTGAAGCATATTCATCAAATCTGGGTTTGACATGGCCTTGTATGTTAGGCAAAGGTCACCTCTGAGCAAGCGGTGGCGACTGAATAGAGCTGGAGTTCTTTCAGTCGGGCAGCATAGGACAGATGTTTGAGACCCTTTATCCTTTTGGTGAGGAACTTTTGTGGCCTCTCCAGCTACTGCAAGTGTCGGGTCAGATACATTCCGAATGGGGCATTGTACTCAATCATTGGTCTGATGAGTGATGAGTATAGGGAGACTATGACCTCCCTTGATCTAGATGAGAATCCCTTCATGATAAGGTGGGCAATGTAGAAGGTCTTCCTAACTACTTTAGCTACATGGGTGTCGAATGACAGACTACTATCAACCTGGGTCCCCAGGTCCCTGATAACTTCTTCTGTACTCAGTGGATTGCCACCTATTTGGTAGCTAGGGGTAACCTTGTTTTTCCCAAAGGGTATGACTATGCATTTTTTGGCATTTAACTTTAGGCCATGGCTCTGGCACCAGTTATCCGTTTCTGTGAGACCCTTCTGAAGGATATCTGTGTCAGATGTGTTTTCTACTATGGCCCAGTTTGCAGTCATCTGCAAACTTTGTCAGCCATAACCCTCCTGTGTTTGCTTGTACTTGGAAAAGTAGATGCCAAACAAGAGTGGGCCCAGGACTGAGCCCTGTGGTACACCACTTGTGACAGGCTTTGAGTCTGACATGGCGCCAGCAACTCTGACCCTGTGGGTTCTGTCACTCAGCCAGTTTGCAACCCATCTTGTGATGTATGGGTTAACATTTAAGCTGATGAGTTTTTCAATGATACCCGAGTGGGGTATTGTATCAAAGGCCTTCGCCAGATCGAGGTAGGCTGTATGGACTGCCTTTCCCTCATCAATGGCTTTGGTGACTGTTTCGAAAAAGTCAACCAAGTTTAGAAGGCATGATCTGCCTTTGACAAAGCCAAACTGGGATGGATCCAAAGTCTGCAAATTCCCTATGTCTTTATTTATGAGGTCCATTATGATCCTCTCCATGGCTTTGCAGATAAGGCTTGTCAAGCTAATGGGCCGGTAATTTCCAGGGTCGGTGGAGGCACCGCCTTTGTGAAGTGGGACCACAGTTGCAGTGTGCCACTCCCTGGGTACGTATCCAGAGGTAAGACTATGATTAAACAGCTGTCTTAGCTGTGGGTTTAATTCCTCGTTGAGTTCGTGGAGCACACAGCCGGGGACACCATCAGGTCCCATGGATGCTGTGTTTTTTGCTTTGGAGAGAGCAGTTTTCACTTGGGCGTTGGAGATGTTTGGGGGGCTGCAATCGCTTGGTATAGATATCTCTCCTTTTGGGGAGAAACAGAATTTATGAGCACAACTATGAAATAAAAACTAAATGTATTAACAATGCTCTTTACAGACATAAAATGAAATGTGTAGATGCAGTATTTACTTTTCTTGTATTAGAAGTTGTAGAGAAAGATGTCAGAGGTGGGTTATGGGAGGAAACAATAGAATACAAGGAATTGCTATGGCAACTCCAATTGGAGGCATATAACCCACCAGGCTTAAATAATACAGTATCCTTAGCCCCAGTGCTAAAAATAAGGGCAGCCAAATTATAAATACAAATAAAATGTGCAATATGTGTAATTAATTTTATGATAATCTAGGAGATGTGAATAATTCATGTATTTATATATTGTTATTTATTGAAGCATTGATGTTATGTTGGATGTCAACATTTTTTAAAATGTAGAAGGTTAATGATTTCAAACAAATGTATATATTTAAACAGCATTTTACAAATGAAAAATCTTTTTTAACCAGTAGACGATGCTATAACATAGTAAATGAAGTTTTATTATAAAGGTTCATACAATGTATATGTATCAAGTAGAAAATTTCAGTAAAGAAATTAATTTTTATGTTTTTAATAAGACACATTTTTAATAAGATACATTTTAATAATATGCATTTTAAATACAAATGATTTATAAGGAAATAAAATAAAATATTAAATTTTGATCACCATATAAGGAAGAAATGAAAAACAACATAAAATGATTATAGCGAATGTGATTTAGATTAAAGTATTAAATAATGGTAATTATCAATTATTTAATTAGTGAGTATATATAAATGGGAAGGAGTTAGCACAATGTATTCATTCACATCTGAGGAAGTGAACGAAACGAAAACGTAAGTGTGGAGACATAGCGTTTATGTGTTTAAGGAGTTCGTGTTTTGATGTTCTTTCTTGGTATTGATGTGCTGGAGTGATTTGCTGTTTATTTCGTCAAATAAACTGGTAATACTAAAGTAAGCTGTGATTCCTTTTCTGCACTGGTTCGTATTTTGAAGATTGTGAGTTTTGTATTTTCGTACTAGCCTCCTTGTACTATATCCGGTGACGTTATGGAGGTGGAGGAGGGATCTACAGCAACCAGAGATGGCGAGACAGGACTGGCCGGCACAGATAAAATTGACAAACTTTCTAACCAATTGACTCAACTTTTGGAACTGTTGGCAGAAAAAGGTTCTGTCACACAAAGTACGGTAAGCGAGATTCCGGACAACCAGGAAGCCCTTCCAAGGAGGGAAAGAAAAGGGTTGAGGGCGAATAACAGCAGCCCAAATCAACGTGAAACAGAGCAAGGTGGTTTTGCTACAAATGGAGGTATACATATAGACTTGGATATACCAGCTATCTTCAGGTCTAATACGGATGACGAAGCCACTCCCCGAATTAATGAGAGAGAAAGGGATAACGGAGGGGCGAGGAAGAAAAATAATGGGACTATTTCAAAAAGCTATAGTGAAGTAATAGTGAACAATAGGACTACAGGTAACATTTATCATGACAATGTAATGTGTCCTAATCAATACCATACGGACTTTGAAAATGTTTTAAATCACAAATATTGTTTTAAAACAAAAAATGTAAAAAAAGTAAGTGGTAAAGAAGTGAATTTTACATTTAAGCATAATATGAAGCTATTTGATGAAATGCTGTTTAGATTTAAGAGTTTGGAAATGGAAAATGCTTATTTAAACAAATGTATATATTTAAATATTGTACCTAAAGGACTTAGGATATGCAAATACCCTAACAAAGTGAGGGCTGGGAGTGAATTTCACCAGGAGTTGATGAACATTTTTGATAAATGTGGCTTAGAGATATTAAAAGCAATTATCAAAGAAAATGTGAGGGAAATGGATGATTTAAATAAAAGAATAGAAGTAAATGTATGTATTACTAAAGACCTACTTTTTACGGTAGAAGAAAACCACAGGAAATATCAGACAACACTGAAAAGTATTGAGAAGAGTATGAACAATATTTTTGAGAGAAAATGCAGAAAACTAGATAGGGATATTTTGGAATATAAAGAAAAAACGCATTATCCAAAACCCAGGGACTTTTTTCCTCAGAATTACAATATAGCCTATCATCAGGAAAGTATAAATGAGGAAGAATATTTAGATAGAAGGATGGAAAATGTTGAAATAGGTGATGAACAAGAATTCCCAGAATTAAGGAGGTCTGAAAGAATTAGGAACAATTATCAGAAGAATTTTCAAAAAAACTACCAAGAGGGGGGGGGGCGGTACCAGAGGTACCAGAACAAGAACAGGTTTTACAAGGAATGGTAATGGATGAAAGAAAGAGGGAAGCCCCACACCCAACTATGAAATGGATAACCAAAGAAGGAGTGGTTTGTAAATTAGAGAATTATAGTATTTACAACTATAGTAGTTTAGAAATCACGGAAGTTTTTTTCAGATTATTTACAAAAGGTTTGAAGTTTGTTCCAAACAAAAAGGCAGATCTTAATAAAGTAGTTATAGATTTAAAATTGTTTGTAAGGAGGAAAAATCTGGAACTTTTATTCCAAGGACAAAATGAAAATAATGTAGATAAAGGGAATTTGAAGAGAAAAAGTGTATATAACCCACCTTTAAATCAACAATTAAAAAACTTTGAATTAATGATGGAGAAAAAAATCAGAAAGACTTTTTCAAACCAGTGGGTAGGGCATAATTTAACTAAGGAGGAGAATGATTTATTGCAACAATTATCTGGAGACCCCTTAATAAGAATATTAAGACCAGATAAAGGAGGGGGAACCATTATAATGGATCAGGTGTCATATGAAGCTAAAATGTTAGAATTATTAGAAAATGAGGAGCGATACATGAGATCATCCATAAATGAAATAAATATAGCTAATAAAAAGGTGTACATTCAACTGAATGATTTAATATTAGAAGGAAGAATAGATTTAAATACATACAAATATTTACATGTGGAAAAACCTAAAGTCCCGAATATATTTGGAGTACCTAAAGTTCATAAGAATGTAACTAACCCCCCTATGAGACCAATAGTATCATCAGAAGGATCAGTAACAGCACCAATAGCTAAATGGTTAGTCAACAAGTTAAAGGGGATGCTGAAAGAAGGGGAGGCAATTGTTAAGGACTCGTGGGACTTATTACGGAATATGAAGAAGGAACTCTTTGATGACAACATTACATTTATAACATTAGACATAGTAGACCTTTTTTCATCTATTCCTCATAAAGAAGGCCTTGAATGGTTTGAAGAAGCCTTGATTGACTATGGAAAATTTACACACAATGAATTTAGGCTTATTTTGACTTTAATGGAAATAGTACTTAATAGTAATTATCTGCATTTTGAAGGAGAATTTTTTAAACAGATTAAGGGGGTTGCTATGGGTGCATGTTGTGCACCCATATATGCAAACATCATTTTAGCAGCATGGGAACGGAAATATGTTCTAAACTCCCAATATAAGGGGTGTTGGAAATTGTATAAGCGGTTTTTAGACGATATCTGTCTGCTATGGGTAGGTTCAGACGCAGAATTAACAGGTTTTTACGAATACATTTCCCAAACTACAAATTTTCTTACCTTTACCTACTCTAAAAATAAAAATAATTTGAAATATTTGGATATATATGTGGGTAAAGGAGAAGGTGATTTCTATTCCAAGGTTTATAGGAAGGAAAGTTATTCCAACTCTTTTTTAGCATATGATAGTGTCCACCCCCATTACCAGAAGAAAGGTATAATAAAAGGACAATATGTTAGAGGTAGTAGAATGTCCTCTAGAGATATAGATTTTAAGGAAGAGTGTGGTAAATTAAGTAAAATGTTTCAGGAGAGAGGTTACCCACTTAACCTAATAAAGGAAATCGAGGAAGAAGTTATTAAAGGAAGGAAGGATAAATGCCAACCTATCTTAGGAAAAGAAGATGAAATAATGGTAAAGAATGAAAACAATAAAAGTGATGAGTTTGAGGGACATAATAACTTTGTACTGGATTATAGTGGACAGGCAAACCAAATTAGAACAATGGTAAAAAATGAATGGACAAGATTTGGGGAAATTTCAGATCTAGATATTTTATTTAAACATCCTTTGAAATGCACCTATAGGAAAGGAAAGAATTTAAAAAAAAAATTTGAAGCAAAAACAAAGAGGAATAAAAAAAGTAAAGGAAGAGTGGGTACTTTTAAATGTGGGAATTGCTCCCAATGCTCCTTTGTATGTTCTAGAGATACTGTATACATAAGCAGTAGGGACATCTTAATACAAAGTAATAATTATGCAAACTGCCAAACTAAGGGCATTGTTTATTTGAGTTGGTGCAAAAAGTGTGAAGCTTTTTACGTTGGTAAGACGGAAAGGAGATTAAGAAACAGAATTTATGAGCACAACTATGAAATAAAAACTAAATGTATTAACAATGCTCTTTACAGACATAAAATGAAATGTGTAGAGGCAGTATTTACTTTTCTTGTATTAGAAGTTGTAGAGAAAGATGTCAGAGGTGGGTTATGGGAGGAAACAATAGAATACAAGGAATTGCTATGGCAACTCCAATTGGAGGCATATAACCCACCAGGCTTAAATAATACAGTATCCTTAGCCCCAGTGCTAAAAATAAGGGCAGCCAAATTATAAATACAAATAAAATGTGCAATATGTGTAATTAATTTTATGATAATCTAGGAGATGTGAATAATTCATGTATTTATATATTGTTATTTATTGAAGCATTGATGTTATGTTGGATGTCAACATTTTTTAAAATGTGGAAGGTTAATGATTTCAAACAAATGTATATATTTAAACAGCATTTTACAAATGAAAAATCTTTTTTAACCACTAGACGATGCTATAACATAGTAAATGAAGTTTTATTATAAAGGTTCATACAATGTATATGTATCAAGTAGAAAATTTCAGTAAAGAAATTAATTTTTATGTTTTTAATAAGACACATTTTTAATAAGATACATTTAATAATATGCATTTTAAATACAAATGATTTATAAGGAAATAAAATAAAATATTAAATTTTGATCACCATATAAGGAAGAAATGAAAAACAACATAAAATGATTATAGCGAATGTGATTTAGATTAAAGTATTAAATAATGGTAATTATCAATTATTTAATTAGTGAGTATATATAAATGGGAAGGAGTTAGCACAATGTATTCATTCACATCTGAGGAAGTGAACGAAACGAAAATGCAAGTGTGGAGACATAGCGTTTATGTGTTTAAGGAGTTCGTGTTTTGATGTTCTTTCTTGGTATTGATGTGCTGGAGTGATTTGCTGTTTATTTCGTCAAATAAACTGGTGATACTAAAGTAAGCTGTGATTCCTTTTCTGCACTGGTTCGTATTTTGAAGATTGTGAGTTTTGTATTTTCGTACTAGCCTCCTTGTACTATATAATGTTGTATAGGCCCTAGGGCCGATAGCCTACTACCAACCTATGAACCTATGACCTATGAGCAGCATGGCATCTGGTCAGGTTAATGTTGTATAGGCCCTAGGGCCGATAGCCTAGTACCAACCTATGAACCTACAAACCTATGAGCAGCATGACATCTGGTCAGGTTAATGTTGTATAGGCCCTAGGGCCGATAGCCTACTACCAACCTATGAACTTATAAACTTATAAGCAGCATGGCATCTGGTCAGGTTAATGATAACACTTTGGTCCCTAACTGAATAGATCCTTAAGGGAATGAATAAAGGCCAACTCACAGGTGCTGTTTTTATAGATCTTGCCAAAGCATTCACCCTGGATGACCATCCCATTCTGTTAAATCACTTTCTTGAATTAGGTATCACTTCAGATATCATGCCATGGTTCTGTCAGTCCAGATACAATGCCATGGTTCAACAACTTCCTTTTCAATCATTACTTCACTGTCAAGGTCCTATCATCTTTCACATCCCCTGCTCCCCTCAAGAAAGGTGTTGCACAAGGATCCATTCTAACCCCACTATGATTGTCCATTTACATCATTAAACTACCTCTTGACCTATCAAAACTACCCCCTACTCCTTAATGCAGATGACATGGTTCTCCACTGCTCAAATCAATCTCTCCTTTTACTATAAAGAGCTCTTCACACTGAATTTCTTTCACTAATCCAGTATATTCATAACAACAAACCCTTACTAAATTCCTCCAAAACTAAAACCATGCTCTTTTGGTACAAAGAAAAACTTGCAACACTTACTCACCTCTTTGCATTGTGGACTATAGCAACTCTGTTATAGAAAATACAAAATGCTTTCAAATATCTAGGCATCTGGTTACCATTTCTGAACTTTTCCTATCCCATAGATAGTACAAAGAAAAATATCAACACATTATTATTCTGAGCTAAATAATGTGCACATTGTTTCCTATCACAACTGGAATAAGGTCTTCCTTTAATAGCCTTATCATAGGATCATAGGAGGTTACTAGGCTAATGGCCCTGGGCCCTTACAATCCTAGCCAAGAGTTTATCCCAAAAAGAAACCTCAGTCAGCACTTGTCAGTCCTGTCAATGAGGGATGCATGTGGCACCCCTGGGACAGATTTGTGGTTTTCCATCCACTCATCAAGGTTGTGCTTGAAGACCCTCAAAAAGAAACTCCGGAAATATCCGAATAATTGAAAACAAAATCTATAGATTTGTGACTCTATCCCCAAAACATGAACACCACTGCAAAACATCATAGAAAGCAAAATGCCCCCCTGTCAAACAGAAGTGAACTTGTCCTAGGCTGTCAGCTATACAAACTTGTACGCAAATGAACTTTCTCACCATTGACATCCAAACCCATACAACCCACACGTACCTACAACCTCAGGAATCAAACATCTCTACTCCCTCCATGCCAGCTGCCAACACCAAATTTCACAGCACAGATCCTAACTTCTGTGATCTCATCTCCAAACTTTGGGGACCTCTCCCATCCAATCTCAAGCGAATGTTATCCTTCTTACTTTTCCAACATCGGCTTAAAACACATCTCAAAGAAGCAGGCAAATGCTTATGTCTCATCTCTGAAAACATTACATAATCCCTGTCCTATGAACTCAATAAATGTATCATCTCTCCATCTAGCTTCCCACTGATAAAGAGCCTACAGCTGTCTTCCTGTACATGTTGTGTAAAGCACTTTTGTTGTAATTCCTACCCAAAATATTCCACATTACTGTTAAGAGGTTCCTTATTATTACCTTCCATCATTAGCAAATTCATTAAGACATTCAAAGCAAAACATTTATTTTTTAACAGCTTTATTTAATTATCACCTAAGACATAAACAGATATACATTTATATAAAAACATATTAGTATGTTCCCAATTACAAACATCATACATAACATGTATTAATTTCTATACCCATCATTTAACCAGCGTTACATAAACTGCTCAGTTTCTGCCTTCCCTTAAATCTCATTTCTCTTCAAAAACATTAAACTGCATGTATTTTTCCCACAATTTCCATTTTTCTAAGGACTTTCTTCCTACCCTTTTCTAAAGAGCGGACTTCCAGTTCTTTTATCCTTGGTACAATATTCAGTACTTCAAATACAGCTGGTTTAAACATTGATTTACATTTTCTAGAAATTGCTTTTGGCAGCTACCAGAATTAAACTTAACAAGGCCTAGTTCAAATAATAATTTCTTTAGTTACACCTATTATTTCTGGCAGTGTACTCTGTAGGGTATTTTTAAAGTCTCCCAACTCATTACACTGCTAAAATATATATTTTCAGTTAGGTCTACTTCATTTAATTGAAAACTCATTTGACTGAAACTCATTTTGCTGAAAGGTATATGCCCTGTTCCCCACTGTAGTGTGATCCTGGAGTTAATATATATAGTAAGGGTGTGTGGGGGGGGCACAGCCCCCCACATTGAGGGTGTGGGGCATAGCCACCCTACCTATTTTAAACGTTGTAAACCTTAGACATGGATACTTGCAAGTTGAATGATTAACTCTTTCCAGAAGACAATATATACTCAAACTATGTGGGGGACTACACCCCCCACACTCTGAAATGTAGGGGGCTGTGCCTCCCACACATCCACTTTCTATATATATACTAACTCCAGGATTGCACTACAGTGGGGAACAGGGCATATACCTTTCAGCAAAATGAGTTTCAGTCAAATGAGTTTTTAGTGACGTGAGCTTTCAGTGAATTGTGCTCAGGCAGCTGAGTTTCAGTGAAACGAGTTTTCAATTAAATAAAGTAGACCCATTCTCAGTTACCTTTTTCTTCCCAAATACACCTCCAACATTTGGCATTTATCTAAAAAAGAATTTGTTGGATTCTGTCAGGAATATAAAAAATACCTGTGGAAGCACTTCTATGTAAAAATCCTAAATCTTCCAGACTTTATTGTAGATTTGGAAGCCATACATATGTCCTCCAGTTGTTTTAATATGAATTTCTTATCCAGTCCCTCTTCCAAATCTTTTCTTACCTCCTCTGATTGATTCCTATGGTTATCATGCACTATTTTAAATGCCCTACTATTTATCCCTATTTTAACAGCAGCCTCTGTTCTACATTCATGTAAAAATCTACCAGAACAGTTTTTTTTTTCACTTAGGATTTCCCCATCCCTTTCTCTTCACCTATATTCTGATATCAATCACTGACAGGGAAGGCAATCTTTAACCCGCAGTCCAGATGTCTTCTTGGCCTCTTCCCATTCTGTTACCTTTCCCTGTCTAGTCATTTTGTCCCACTCATTAGCTATAACCCCTGAAGTTATTTCTATCTTACCTAATAACTCTTGAATAATTTCTACTCTCCATTCCTTAAATTCCTCTCTTTTTAACAGGTAGGATGGGAAGCATCAGTTTTTCAACTGTTTTCTTCATTACCCTACATTTTTATCTTAGTTGTTATTGGGACATGATCTGAAATAGTTAACAAATGTCTTTAAAAGCTTTCAATTAAATGCACATGTTCCTGTGAAATATAATTTCTATCTAGTTTAGCCAGGCTACTATAAATTGGGAATATCCCAAATTTTCTTAAGCTCCATAATAGCAGTTTTAGGTGGAATATAAATACTTGCCAGTGTAACTCTCTTTCCTTGCCAATAGCCCCTTACTGCCACACATTTACCATTGCTATCTTTTTTCCTCGTATATCACTATAGTAGGGCCTCTAGCAATTAGTATAAATACTCCCTGTTTCCTTTGTCCTCGGTAAGCTGCTGAATCGCCATCCTGAAGTCCTTTCTCTATCAAAGTCACATGCTCACTTCTTTCTAAAGGTGTTTTCTATAGCACTGCTATTTGTACTCTGCATCTCTTAACTCATTACATCTGAGTGATGCCTCCAGGTGCATCTGCAGTTACCTTCCAGGTGCATATGCAGTTATGTCCTACTGATGCCTCTAGGTGTCAAATATTGCTTGTTCATATTTGCATCAATAATTCCAATACCATGCTATGTACAAGGTTTTAAAATATTTCATCTTAATACTTACACAATGGCAAACTCAACTCCATTAATATTTGACCTCTGCCTAGTGGAGTTAAAGAGATATTAACTGTTGTTTTAATTATATTAATTTATATAGATATAATTTTCACATTTTCTAAATATCTCAACAACCAAGTAACACAGACAGAACTTCTCAGCCTCATATGAAAGTTCTTAGCTAGTTAAATAAAATGCTGCTGGCAATATGTGTGTAACTTGAGTGGTTGCTGAGATATTGTAAATTGTTTACAAAATATTAGTTACTGTGTTTATTGTGACTTATAAAATTTGGTTTATGACTTAGAACCTAAAGAATACTATCACTATAAAAATAGTTTGTGATGAGCAGTTTGCTATTTATATTTCTGTAATAACCCCATATGGTTCCAGAGATATAAACATTTGTTTGAAATGTGAGGCCATGATTTGATTCTGTCAAAAGGCTTAGGCTTCACCCACTGGAAGTTAAAGTGCAAACTTTCTGAGCTCCATTGGAGTGAATGAGTTAATATAATACAATAGTTTACCCTTTTTGTCTATACCTGTGAGGCCATTCCTGTTCAAAAATAATATGGATAGTATGGCCATTATGATAACATGTTTTTATTCCCACCTATTATATCCCTCCTTCCATCCATCTATCCTCAACCCCTTTTCCCATTCCTACCTATTATATATATCACAGTTTTCCTAAAGTCTATTTCCAGCTTTTGTGTTACATGCAACAGCTAATCTTTGGCAGGTTCATCTCTTATAAAATTATTTCTTGTCATCTCCATTTGAACCTATGCCACATTTCACAAGACTTTTTGCTTTAATGAAAACCCTCAAACAAAAAACAAACACACTACAGGACACTCCCATAAACTATTAACTTAAAACAAACACGCAAAGCTATGTACATCTTCAAATAATGAAGTTTAACCTTCCTGATAGGAACAATTGCCTCAAATCAACAGCTGCACCCACAAGCAGTACCTAACCTAAAAATAAGGTTTTCCATGCTAAGGCACATGCTACAGCCTGTGCTCCTACTTACATTGATTGATGCGTTCTTGTCTTAGCCTTATTCCCCTCAGAGATGTGAAAAACAGATTGTACATTTTCAGAAAACATTAAATTTAACTTTAAGAAAAAGTACATTGTCTATCTTAAAATAAAACTTAATTATTCACTTCCCATACATGTCAGACAGAGCACCTCACTGGCCCTCTTCAAGAGGAATCTTGATGAATGGATGGGAAATAGAAAATTCACCCCGAGGATCACTCCAGTGGCTCTACTCAACAGAGGCACTGGGAACTAGGGTAGGGTGGCACGATGCCAGGGTAATCCTATTAGCTAGGCTTGTAAAGGCTCCAGGGCCATTAGCCTAGTACACACCTATGAACCTATTCACTGTTCTAGTAAATGCAGTGAAGTATTTAGAAACAAGGAAAGCTGCTGTCTTGCATGCACTTCCCATAGTTTCAGACTTTATTTTTACCAAACTGCTTACTCTTATACCTTTTATTTTTTTGATTCTCTAAGCAACCAGTGCCCATACATCTATGATTTGTTGCCTGCCCCTGTAGTCAGGTTGTCTCCATGGAAACATAAGAACAGAATGTACCTCTATCCTCAGCTACAGACCTCTCAAGTAACACTGAAGATTTATTTGATAAAGGACAACTTTTCATTACATTTAAAGTGTTCTGTTTTTTTTAAAGCCCACATGCTTACACACACAAAAAATAATTATTATATCAATCCAGGTTCATTAATCCAGACATTTACTTATGCAAAAGTAAGAAAAAACATCTCAGCTCTACATATATTATAATCAGTGCACCTTTTCACCCCATGTTTCACTCCAACAGCCCAAGATTATAGCACCTTAAACATGCTCTTGTCTAGCCTTTCTTCTGTTTTCACATTGCAATACCTATATTTCTTAAAACTAAAAATGAAAAAAAAAACTTGTTTTCTTTAGTATCTTTATTACATACAATAATCACTAAAAATGCATTGCTTTATAACGTGCAATTTATATCATGAAATGTTTTATACAAATATCACTAAGAACAAAAATTGTTTTGCTTAGAGATACTTTTCTTTTTCCCCTGGTAGTGTTTTTCCATACATTAATGACATACAGTGGGGTATATGCCTCTCAGTCCCTCACACATTTAACAAAGTCAACAGACGTCCAGCCTTTCTCAGCCCTTTTTTCTTGTAAAACCATATTTCACAAATGCAATTTGATGCTTTATAGTCTCACATCTATTCACTAATTTCATTGTTGCTGGTCTTCTTCCTCTTCATCTCCATCTCCCAACCCCAGACTCTGGTTCAAATCCAATATGTTCCTAATCAACTCCTGTGCTTTTTTCTGACTGTCGAGAATTTTCCTTTGAAACACTGGAAAATGTTTCACTGGCAAAGTCTCTAAATGAGCTTTATTATCAGAAGAATGAGAAGCAGAGTCCCCTTCTGTTTGATATCTCACTTTTTGTTGAACAAACTTTTGCATTTCCTCCTTAGCCTGTTTGGGATTGAAAATTACTTTGATCATTCTGGAAAAAATATTATGAAGACAGATGGATACAGTAGCTTGAATCTCACACCTGCCTTTCAACACTCTTTGATTGCTGGGATAAATTTGCTACTTTTCTGCCTGGTGTATAGTAAATAATCATTTCCACACACACACTCTACTATCTCCAATATTTAGTACTTAGCCCTTCTGCCACAGTTTTGTCAGGATCAACTCTTTTTGCTGGTATGATTGCATCTTTACTAATACATATATTGGCTGCTTTCTCATGGCCAGATTTGGAGCATGCACATAATGCGACCTTTCAATTAATAAATCCTGCTGTGGAGCACCAGTCCAGTTGCTTATTTTTGCTTTCATAAAATTAATATAGTCTGTTCCTCCAAGTTTCTCTGTTTCAGCAGCAAATCTCAGAATTTCTCTGCATGCTCTGTTCTCTAACTTTACCATTTTTTGAAACATCTCTTCTTCAGTAGTCTCATACTCAGGCAGCATTTTCTTCATTTCAACCTCTGATTTTTGCAGTTGTATCAGTTCATCTGAATAGCTGTTTAAAGTGTTTTTCCATGTTTTGTTATTTGAGTTGATATGCTCCTTCAATGTTTCATTAATTTTGATCAGCTCTGACCACATCTGATTTACTTTTTTCCCCCTGAATTACTGGAACCAATCTCTTGTACCAAAGGTTCAGCTTGAAATATTTTTTTGCTGAACAGCTGCAGGAGTCTTCCCAGACAGTGTTTTCTCTTCACCCTTTCTGGTTTATTTACTTCCAGGCTCCAGAGTTTTCTTCTTCTTCTTTATTTATTTATTAAAAAAAAATACTGGGAAAAGGCCAACTGGGTCACAAGAGCCCATTTTCAGTGGTGACCCATGGAGAAAACCTAGATTTAACAGAGAATATATAAATAATTAAAACAATTAAAATAAATAAATACATAAATTGCTGGCATCCAGATAGTATACTGAATTTTACTAAAAGTGACAGAGTTATGAGCCCTTAACTTTCAGTTACTTTTGTCACACTGGGAGAGCTAAAATTAAGCTGTAGATCAGTGTGCAGCCATCGTGGAAGTCCCAAAGCAAAATATTTATTAGCAGCACAGAGTGGAGTCTAACATAGACTAACTAGACCAAGCGACAGCTACAGCCTTTTTGTACATGAACTAATATTCTGGAAACTTCCTTCCAATATTCTGATTGTTCTCCTGACTTTATCCATGCCATCACAGAAACAAGGCTGCAATGATTACAGAACAGAGAATAGAACAAGGGCAAACTATAATATTCCGTTTGTTTTATAACAAAGCAGTGCTATGAGCCTTACCTGGCTTGCAGCATACCGTTGCTGTAAACATGTTTCTGGCCTGAAATATAGAAATCCATTTTGTCGATTGTCATGTCTGAAGTAATTCTACTGGACAAAATCCATTCTGACACATATATTTTAATATTTCAATATTAACTTTAACAATTATTCAAAACTATTGTCACACTGAATTATCTCTACCATTTTGTACTGCATAGTTGTGAGCAATTGTTTCATTTATTCTTTGATCTCTTTCTCTCTATCATGGGTTATGACTGAAATTGGTCAACAGAGTCAGTGCTGTACCTAGGTTAACAAAATTTAAATAAAAGTTAATAAATAAATCATCAAAAAAGACTTTCTATGGAAATAAGAGGGTGACGTTATTATGACTGGTTTTGATACTTCAAATACTTTTTTGTCACATTATTATTATTTATTTATTACTAAAGAGCTAAAGAGAAGAATCAATACATTTGCAGGTGACACTAACACCTGTGCAAGAGAGATAAGGGTAAGGGAAAACTCCAGTGCGATCTAGTAAGACAAACTAAGGGGAGACTCTATTGAAATAAGGATTTATACCAGCAACCCAGGTTTATGCATTTGGGCTGGGTAATTATTGATGAGTAGGAAGAGATCATCATTCATCATCATCAGCCTTGTTTTTTCCATTTTCTGCATGGGATTGGGGTGTTGTGTCAACTGCCACCATCTCTCTCACAATTCAGTGTCACTCTTCTGCCTTCTAATAGGTGCATAGGTTTGCAGGAGATTACTAGGCTAATGGCTTAAGGGCCCTTACAACCCTAGCCAGTATAACCCAATTTTACTCAATATATGGTCCCTAGGAGCAAGAGGATGGCATGGATTTTTGCCTGTGCATGGAGTACCTTACAGTTCGTCCCTGTCCATAAGGGACATAGGCACTAAACCAGGTGTGAACTTGCAATTCCCCATGCATTGATCCAAACTGCATTTGAAGAAGGCCAAGGAATGGCTGTGCTTAATGTGAATAGGATGCCTAATCCAAAGAAGGGTCAATCTCTGAGGCACATATCTGTCTCTCCAGCATGCTTTGTTTGAGTCACTATCTAAGTTTAGATCCCTAGATCTGGTGACCCTCATGCTGTTTTTCTTTTGGATGTGTAGCAGCTCCATCAGGGCTGGATTTGTGAGTGCCTTGTGGGTCAGGTATATGTCACCCCTTAATAGTCATATTAGACAGAGTAACAGGATAGTGCTTTTAGTCTGTCCACATAGTTCATGTTGTTTACACCCTGTATTTTCTCTGTGAGGAACCTCTGAGGTCACTCCAGCTGCTGTAAGTGCCTAGTCAAGTGCATGCCAAATGGAGTACTGTACTTGATTATTGGTCTAATGAGGGCTGAGTACAGCAGGAGTATAATTTCCTTGTATCTGGATGCCATACCGTTACTTATAAGTTGTGTCACATAAAAGGATTTCCTCACCATTATGGATACATGGTGGAAAACGTTCAGGCTACTCTCTGCATACCTAGATCTCTCACCTCTAAGGCTACTCTCTGCATACCTAGATATCTCACCTCTAAGTCCAGTCTAAGGGGATGCTATTGATGTTGTTATTTGCAGGGGCATTTGACTTCCCAAAGGGTATGATAATGCATTTTTGAAATTAGTTTTACGCCATGGTTCTGGCACCAATCATTTGTCTGATCTAGACCCTCCTAAAGGATATCTGAAAAATTAAATTTTATGGTGCTAAAAGCACTGTGCTGTTACTCTGATGCATACTGTGATGTATTTGAAGTCTTCTTAAGACATTCAGTCTTGCTGGCTGGATTCTGCTGAAATATAGTTGCATTCACAGTTTGTTGCATACAGAAACTTGAAGAATATACACTGATGAGAGAATATACTTTGCAGCACCTGTCTTTAACAGCAGTAGCCAATAACTTTTATAATAAACCACATGTACTTCTGTTACAGCTTCAGAAAATGTTCTACTTTACTTCTCATATAGTACAGATGATGTGAGAGATATAACATTTACCTCAGGACAAAATGTGTCCCTACCATTACCCCTAACATAACTAGATTTAATACAGACTTTATATATATTTTTAGTTAAACACACACCCTCTTGATTTTGGAAAGATACTGCCTTGATGACACAAATGCTGACACATCTGTTCTTGTGCAAATGCTGATAAGTAAACTGTCTTCAAGGAAATGCCTTGTGGATGAGAAAAGCACGTTTTTAAACTTTCTTAGAAAAAACATGTCCTGTTGTCAGTTCTTTAAAGAAAGCAAATTACATTCTTGTCATGTCTGTAAGACGTCAGCTTTCTTGATGTGTGTGTAATACACTCATAAGCAAGTTCCTTATTTTAAGCCACAGTCATTTAGTATGGATGCCAAGCACATATTACTAAACTCTATTTCTGCATTTAAGCAAGCTTTATTTTATACTTATGTTGCATATTTGTAGCAAAGTTACGTTCAACCTTTATATCTTGTTGAGCATAACCTTACAATTCTCTCTTTTTATTTTTTATAAAAAACACATTAAGAAGCACAAGTCAAAATGCCATTTTACATAGTTAATACAATGATATCAAGTATTACTACTAAAGCTGGATATATTTAACAACTTTTTTCTTTTGCAAACCATTTTGTGAAAATATTTCATCAGTTATGAGCTGTCTGCTTTAAATTTTTTTAACTTGATTAATTTATTCTTTTGCAATCACAGAATTTAATTTATGACGTAGAACTCTTTCATTAACTCTTTGCACCTGTTGAATTAAATCTTTACTTTTATTGATTATTTTATATCAAACGATTAGAGATAGACTAATATCTATAAGAGACAAAACCTATGTGCTATTCCAAGCATTTATACACTGCTGAAAATGTACAGTTTCAATGTCATTTTAACCATAGCATTGTAGTCATGTCTCTGAACTGTCCATTAACATCTTGGTTGACAGTGAAGTGAACATAAAGTACTGAACCAAGCTTAGATAATAAATATTTGAATGCAATTATTTCAGTATATTTAATACTTGAGCATTTAAAAAAACATGATGCATATACTAAACAATGTTATGTACATATTAGTCTATTAGCTGTATGAATACAATATTTAATATAATTTTCCTCTAATTGGAGTAACCAATACTAGTACAGATAAAATGATGGTCCAAAAACTAGTGATAAAATTACAATTAGTAATAAAATTAAAACTTGACAAATTACTTTTGAACTTGTTACAATGTATCCTGTACAGTATGTATTTACACGGTTCCCTATCAGAAGCCTGAAACACTATAAGCCTGAAAATCAAAATCCTGAAACCAAAAGCCTGAAAACTCAAAATCCTGAAAACCCAAAATCCTGAAACTCTAAATCCTGAAAACATAAAATAGACATACTGACGTCATTGTGGCTTTGCTATTGTTAGCCCTGTGGTGTTAGGTCATGCGTTGGGTTCAGGTAAGTGTGTGGTTGGTTTTATGTTAGGGTTAGTGGCGGTTTAAGTGAGTTAGGGTTAGGGCGCAGGTTAGGCATGTATGCAATAGTGACAAAAATTAGGGTTAGGGGCGGTTTAAGTGAGTTAGGGTTAGGGCGGTCAGGTGAGTGTGCGATAGTGATGGACCTTAGGGTTAGGGTTAGGGTCAAGGTCAGTCGGTAGATATTAGTGTCTTTGTACTGGCATATTAGCATTATTTGTGTTTTCAGGATTTTGAGTTTCAGGATTTTGGGTTTTCAGGATTTTGAGTTTTCAGGCTTTTGGTTTCAGGATTTTGATTTTCAGGCTTATAGTGTTTCAGGCTTCTGATAGGGAACCATATACACAGACTGTTGGCTATTCATGCATTTCAATCTAGTAGCTATCCTGGACCCAATTTTTTTAAACATGGTTTTTCACACATATTCATTGCTAGACATTAATTTCATTTGTACTGAATTATTTTGTATTTGTACATAGTCCAATCTAGAAATTTAGTAACATTAACATCAAGCAAAATCTTGGAAAATTCTTATGTTTCTTTAGAAGTATCTAGTGAAATTGTCACCAGAGGCAACTATGCTTTTTGCATACCAACACTGTCTTGCCAAAAACATATTAAAAATAGTGACCATTCTTGCTCAGTTTTTACATATCTTTACTCTCTTGTGTAGCTTTAATAAAGCAATTTTAAGTCATCTCTTGTATAGCTTTACAGTTTAACAGGTTGTAAATACAATTTAATATTAAACAATACAATAATAACTAGAATGATAGATATTAACAACTTGTAAAATATCTTATCCTATCAGGTTTAATCTGTTTACCAATATTTGTAATGCACTAATACCAGTTTTTCCCTCCCCACTGAAAGAGTATTGTCAAGAGGGAATGAGATATTTCTTCCTGTAGCTTTATTTTAGACCCTTTTGCAATGCTGCTCACACAGTCAGTGTAAAACTGAGAAAGTACCCCTCCCCCTGTAGTACTGCAGTATTGTTTATTTCCTTTATAATGTATGTCAGCCCAACACTTTGGTTATACATCTGCTTTATTAGGTTATTAAACTATAGACCTTTGTCTGATTTGATAATTTTTTGGCTGTTTTTTTTCTGTTGCCTTTGCTGTCTACTTCTAATAGTAGATGTTCTTCGTCTCCCATTGCTGCAGTCCTTACATATGGGTATTCCGCTGTCCCCAATCGGGCCGAATACCAAAGGGCTAGAACCGGCGTCGGTCATCGGCGCCCGAGACTGACGTCAGTACGTGCCAGTACAAATGCGCATGACCGACGCCATAACCTCAGTCTTTTTTGCCGCGTGGTCCTAAGCAGAAGCAGCTTTTGCAAGTGCCGTTCGGCATTCTGGAATTGTCGGTTTTCGAGTTTCAGACCGGAGACCAAGTTGGGCTAAGTACCCCGTTGGGGACACTTTTGTCTTTTTCTTGCCTCAGTATTGCCGGATGTCAGAAAAAGTTAATAACTGTATTTCTTGTGGGAAACAGATTCCTCATAGGGATTACCATTCACTCTGCATTCCTTGTTTAGGGCCTAAGCACGACGTTGTTGGGTGTCGCTTTTGTGCTACTTTTAACAAGCGTACTATTAAACGTCGGTTGGACTGTGCTAGGCTGGTGTTTGGTAAACGCTGTAATTACAACATGCCGTCGGATTCTCCGACGACTGGTTCTTCTAAGAAACGCAAAGAAAAGTCTTTGCGGTCCAAACAGGATGAGTCGTCCACTCCGGACGCCGGTTCTGTAGTACCACTGGCTACTTCAGCGGCTCCTTCTGAAAGTTTACCTGAGTCTCAAGGGGAGCCTTTGTTACTGCAGGAAGTGGCTTCTCCTGTGTTAGGCCAGGCTGAGGGTGCTTCTCTGCTGTCCATGGTTCCCTCCCCTCATAGGGTAGTTAGGCCTCCTCCTTCTCAAAGCAAAGCCCATTCTAAGTCTAAGTCTGCCCCTGCTGGTGCTAGTCTCCAGGGTCCAGCTCCTAGGAAGCACATGTTAAAGATGGCTGAAGATTTGATTACTTTAATTAGGGTTCTATGCCCCCTGCGAAGAGGCCCAGGGTAGAGACATAGTTGGAGGGTTTGGTTCAGTCTTCCAATGAGTCAGATTCCTCTGTAGAAGAACTTCAGGATTTCCTCCCTATTCTGATTCGGAGGCTGAGGACACTACTCCCTCTGCGTCCCCTCCAGAAGATTTTTCTTTCTCTGAGACTTTGCATTCCATGAGGGAACATTTCAAATGGGAGGGCCAGGATTATTCTGATTCTCTAAAAGACTAAGAGAATTCTTGTTTTGCCTCAGCATAGGCCCTTGGCTATTCCCCTGTACTGGATGTTGTTCAGGATGTATTTTCTGAGGCTGCCCTTAACCCAGATTCTCTGCCTCCTGCCCGGTTAAACCAGATAGATACTACAGGGTTCCGGAAGCTCACAAGTACTTATATAAGAGTCCTAAGGCTGATCCAGAAACTATTACTCAAGGCCCCAAAGGTGTTAGGGCTTCTGTGGTTAGGAATCCAGTTCCTCTGGACAAGGATGCTAGGGCCCTGGATAGGTGGGGTAAAAAACTGTATACCTCTTCTACTTTGGCTATGAGAGCTTTAAATTGTCAGTTTCATATGCTCCGGTATCAAAATTATTTGCTGGGCCAATTGAAATGTAAAGTTGATGCTTTAGCTGAAGGTATTGATTGTAAGGAGCTTCAGGATTTAGTGCATGCTTCAGACCAAGTTGGTAAGCATTCTTTGCAGTGTGGTTTTGATGCTTTACAAGCTTCTTCCAGGGTGGCTGCTACTAGTTCAGTTGTTCGTAGGCATGCTTGGCTTAAAGATCAGACCTTGTCAGAGCATGTTAAGGCTCGAATTATGGATGCTCCTCTACAATCTGATGTTCTTTTTGGTCCTCCAGTAGAATCAGTTTTGAAAAATATGGAGGAAAAAGCTAAGTCTATGCAGACAGTTAAGGACTTTTTACAGGTTCAGCCCCCTAAGTTCAGTAGGAATTGGCCTGCTAAGGGATGGTCTTTCCCTCTTGGATTATCAATCTAGGGGCAGGTCGAGGCGAGGTAGAGGTAGGGCTTCCTCTCAGGGCCCTGTTACTTCTAGGTCTTTGAGTTCTTCTACCCCTTCTGCTGGGGAGGGCAGGGGTCAGTCCTTTCGGAAACAGACCCAATGACCCGTGTCTTCAGCTGCCGGACTCTGCCTTGCTGGCAGCCCCTCTAGGAGGAAAACTGAGACTTTTCAAAAGGAATTGGCATTTGGTTACCCAAGACAAATGGGTATTGGACATAATAAATCGAGGCTACAAATTTTATTTTCACACATTCCCTCCTTTCAAAGGTATGCCGGATGTGCCTCATCAGCAAAGACTGGAAGCACAGACACAAATTTCTTCTCTGCTTCAGTTGGGAGCAATACATGAAGTACCTTCTGCAGAAAGAGGCACAGGGTTTTATTCCGTCTTTTCTTAGTGCCAAAGAAAGGAAATACTTGGAGACCAATTCTGGACTTGTCCATTCTAAATACCTTTCTGGAAATTCCAAAATTCAAGATGTTAACACTGCAACAGCTGTTACCTATGCTGGGCAAAGATCACTGGATGGTGACTCTGGATCTCAAAGAGGCCTATCTTCACATTCCTATCAGGCCCAGTTGCAGGAAATTCCTGAGATTTCGGAATGGGAATTTGCATTATCAGTTCTCTGCATTGCCCTTTGGCTTGTCTACTGTGCCCAGGGTATTCACAAAAGTCCTGGCTCCAGTAATAGCTTTTCTCAGACTAACAGGAATTCAAATTTATCCTTATCTGGACGACTGTTTGATTCTGGCTCAAGGCAAGCACGAACTTCTTCAACATCTGCAGTATGTAATGACAGTTTTAAGATGCTTAGGGTATTCTGTGAATGAAATAAAGTCCAGTCTAGTACCCTCACAAGAGATGTGTTTTCTGGGTGTGAAACTGAATACAGTTGCTCAGATGGCATTTCTTACCCCGGACAAACAAAGAAATCTTCACCTATACTTCCAACAGCTATCAGTAATGTCCAGGCTGACTGCAAGGACAGTCCTTCAAGCCTTGGGGTTCATGGCATCTTGCATTCTAGTACTTCCCAATGCCAAACTGCATATGAGGAAGCTACAATGGTATCTCAAAAGCGTTTGGACTCAACACTGCCACGATTTGGACACTGTCATTCGGATTCTACCTTGCATTCAGAGAGAATTTCTGTGGTGGGCTCAGGAATGTCACCTAAACAAGGGGCTCTGTGACCCAACCAGAGGCAAGTCAGATATTGACGACAGACGCCTCGGAGTCAGCCTGGGGAGCTCATTTCAAGGGAAAATGGATTCAAGACCTTTGGCCCCCAGAGCTACTTCACTTGCATATCAACATGAAAGAGATGCTGGCAGTTCAATTTGCTTTGGAAGGATTCAAAGCCTACTTCAACCGGGACTGGTGTTGATTCGAACAGACAACACGACTGTCATGTGGTACATCAACAAGCAAGGGAAAACTCATTCTTACCCTCTTTGCAGACAAGCAATGCTGTTATGGGAAACTGCTTTGAATCTGCACATCACTCTTCGAGCACAGTTTCTGCCAGGAGCACAAAATTCTTTAGCAGATGTTCTGAGCAGACAGATTGTGGATCCTCACGAATGGAAATTGGACCCTCAGGTATTTCTTCAGTTGACAATGGCTTGGGGAACTCCGGACATAGATCTGTTCGCTTCTCCTCTGAATTTCCAACTGCCATTGTTTTGCACAAGGCTATTTCATCCAAAAGCCTGGAAAATAGATGCACTATCCTTCAGTTGGAGCAACCTTCACGTGTATGCTTTTCCTCCTTTGCCTCTTCTTCCAAAGGTGCTGTTGAAAGTCAGGAGGGACAAACCTTGCATGATCCTTATAGCACCGGATTGGCCTCGTCAGCATTGGTACCCTCTGTTGAGGAGCTTAATTCATGTACCACCTTGGCCATTACCACAGATTCCTCACTTATTGTCTCAGGAAAACAATCATTTTCTCAATGTCAGGGTGCAATCCCTACACCTGACAGCCTGGCATTCTGTTTTAGAGAAGGAGGACCTTCGCTCCCTCAACAAGTTTTGGATGTTATTTTGGAAGCCAGGCCCTAGTACTCGAAAAGTTTATGCTGGTAAATGGAAGAGATTTTTTCTTTGGAGTTCAGCTAAAGGCTTTGATGTCGAATTGCCTAATTTGAGTTGTACATTGCAATATTTGACTATTTTATTGGACAAGGGTTTGTCCTTCTCTTCTGTAAAAGTGCATGCTGCAGCTATTTCTGCTCACTATGATTGTGACCCTCCTTTATTTTCACATCCATTGGTTAAACAGTTTCTTAGAGGGCAAAGAATATAAGACCCCACGGAGGGCTCCTACTCCTACCTGGGATCTTAATTTTGTTTTGGAAAAGCTGACTCTGCCTCCTTTTGAACCTGCAGCTACAGCTGAATTGCAGTTGTTGTCTTGGAAGACTGCTTTTTTATTGGCTGTTACTTCTGCTAGAAGGGTATCTGAATTACAGGCCCTCATGGCAGTGGAACCTTTTCTGATTTTTCACAATGACAGAGTTTCCTTACGTACTAATCCTACTTTTCTGCCTAAAGTGATTTCTAATGTGGCATTGAACCAATCTATACATTTGCCTACTTTTTATGCTAACCCCCAAAATGAAGGGGAAAAAGTTTTGCATTCTTTGGGTGTACATAGGCAGTTAAGGTATTATTTGAGCAGAACCAAAGAGTTCAGAAGATCTCAACAATTATTTGTTTCTTTTGCTTTGACTTCACGAGGAAAGCTGTCTCAAACAAACTATTTCCAAGTGGATTGGCCATTGTATTGCTTTTTGTTACTCTCATCATGGAAAGGATGTTCCAGTTGGGATCAGGCCTCATTCTACTAGGGCTACGGCCACTTCTACTGCTTTTTTGAGAGGGGTAGCTACTAAAGACATTCTAGAAGCAGCTACTTGGAGTTCTGTACATACCTTTACAAAGCATTATCATTTACCTCTTTATTCTAGGTCTAGGGCTGGGTTTGCCACTGCAATCTTACAGGGCATGTCAGCAGCTCCTAATGCTGTTTAGTTGACCAGCCTCCCTTTTTTCCGTTGCTCTGGGATTCTACCCATATGTAAGGACTGCAGCAATGGGAGACGAAGAACATAGTACAGTTTTGTACCTACCATAAATGTAGATGTTCGAGGATCTCCATTGCTGCAGTCCACCCCCTCCCTCCTTCCCCTTTTCTTTTTAGGTTGGGGTTTGGGTGGTGTTTTTTGCATTCTGACGTCTGAGGCAAGAAAGACTGAGGTTATGGCGTCGGTCATGCGCATTTGTACTGGCACGTACTGACGTCAGTCTCGGGCGCCGATGACCGACGCCGGTTCTAGCCCTTTGGTATTCGGGCCGATTGGGGACAGCGGAATACCCATATGTAAGGACTGCAGCAATGGAGATCCTCGAACATCTACATTTATGGTAGGTACAAAACTGTACTTTATTTGTACCCTCCTGTATAATTGATTTGAACTGTATGTATACTATAACCCATCTGCTGGCTATACTTGATGTAACTAAGGGTTTTTTATTTTTATCAGTGACATATATGCACAATTGTGATGTTTTATTATAATTACCAAATAGTGTTGCATGTGAACATTTTAACAATTATGTTTTAATAACAATAAGTTTTTTAGAAAAACTCAAGCCACTTGTTTTGTCAGTCTTGTTTCTTATTTTATCTTTTCAACATTTCCTGTAACTGTTCATCCAGTCTAGGAAGGTCTGAGCTCACATTTGTAACCCTTTTAACTTTTTTCCTTTAATCATCTGTTAGAAAAATGCAGTTATAAAACACTTAGTATTATATTTGTGATTTGTATAACTATGCAAACTAAACATTATTTTACAATTAGCTTACATATTTTTTAACTTTTGATTTCAGTATATTTTTTATTTATTTAACTGCTCTGACATTCATGTTACAAAGATTGCTTGACTAACTCCATCTGTGATTTTATTTATTTTTTTAAAATTCAGAACTTTAACTGGTGTGGTGTTACTATACAATTATACAAAAATTGTAAAAAAATAAATAGATATCACCTTAACTAAGACATGTTTATATTTACACTATTTATATTTGCTGTTGTCTGCCTGTTATTCTTGTGCATTTTATAAAAAGAAAATACATGCATGTCAGTCTTGTCACTTTCAGTGTTGTGACTTTAAATCTTTACTCTTATTAACTATTTTTATTTAATTTTTATAATCTAGAACTGTTTTGTTTACCTTTTGACTATGCTATGAGAATGGCAGTCATATGCTCTACTCTACTGTAGTACTGATAAATATCTTGCTTTAATTGAATGGAAGTTTTTAAACATTTGAGAATGATTTGTATTTTACCATCCTACCATGTATGCTTAACCATTTTCAAAACACAAACATATTATAAAATATATCTCTTTTGTACAGATCAGCTGTAGTTTCCTGCTCTTTCCCAATGTATGTAGGAAGTCAGTCTCTGTCAATTTAGCTAATCTATTTTCTTCATCTTGTAACTGTTGGTGAAGGGTTTCCTCATGGTCTGCCTGATATGTCTCATGAGCTTGTTCTGCTGAATCTGAAACTCCTATGCACTTTTGGAACTGCTGTTTAACTTGTCTAAACTTCCTGAACTCATTGTGTCTGTCTCTTAGAAGTTTATTACATTATTTTGTAACAAAATATACTAGAGGTCTTGTCAATAACTGATTTGACTCACATGTGGTGACAAGACATAACTGTTTAACATCCGAATCACACAATAAACATTAGTCATACCCCACATGGTTTTCTTTGAGATACCAGTCAAATATTGTAATACATTTGCATAATGCCTTACTATCAACCTGCCACACTAAGGTTTTACATTTACTAATGTGCTGTGTATACCAACATTGCAATTTACTAAAGCTTGGTTTACATTTGCTTGAATTATGTCTGAAAATATCCATACTGTCTAATAACATCCAAACTGTCTAATATCCAAACTGTCTAATAATATGCAAACTGTCTAATATCCAAACTGTCGAATAGCATCCATACTAAAAAATGTGATGTAAAAAAAAGTTTTACCAGTTAGCAAGAAAACAGGTGATCAGGCTGTTATTCCTGACGGATGGAAATTTTTCGAAGTCACTTGAGAAGCTGGGGAACACAACAGGCAGCGGACTGCTGTGTAAGTATATGTCCACCTTTTCTTGGAGAATTTATGACACTGCAACTTGAACTTCAGTCTCACTCTGGATGTAGACGTCTAAAAAACTTTACTACTGCAAGCTACATAAACTGGAATACTTCTGTTTAGGATTTACACATACATACAAATGTTAGTTACTGCAATTTGACTGAAGTGACCCTCTGCAGGGCTTACCATCACTCTCTCTGTGTTTGAATGCAGATTTTAGGTTCAAATGCAGGTAGGCTCGTCATTGAAAAATTAATTTTAATTGTTCCATAACACTGTGCTTTATTCTGATGCTTACTGTGATAGATTTGAAGTCTTCTTAAGGCACTCAGTCTTGCTGGCTGGATTCTGCTGAAATATAGTTGCATTCATAGTCTGTTGCATACAGAAACTTGCAGAATATACACCAATGAGAGAATATACTTTGCAGCACCTATCTTTAAGAGCCGTAGCCAATAACTTTTATAATAAACCACATGTACTTCTGTTACAGCTTCAGAAAATGTTCTACTTTACTTCTGATATAGTACAGATGATGTGAGAGATATAACATTTACCTCAGGACAAAATGTGTCCCTACCATTACCCCTAACATAACTAGATTTAATACAGGGTTTATATATTTTTTTAGTTAAACACACCCTCTTGGTTTTGGAAAGATACTGCCTTGATGATGCAAATGCTGACACATCTGTTCTTGTGCCAATGCTGATAAGTAAACTGTCTTCAAGGAAACGCCTTGTGGATTAGAAAAGCACGTTTTTAAACTTTCTTAGAAAAACATGTCCTGCTGTCAGTTCTTTAAAGAAAGCAAATTACATTCTTGTCATGTCTGTAAGAAGTCAACTTTCTTGATGTGTGTGTAATACACTCATACGCAAGTTCCTTATTTTTTTAAGCCACAGTCATTTAGTATGGATGCCATTAGTATGGATGCCAATCACATATTACTAAACTCTATTTCTACATTTAAGCAAGCTTTATTCTATACTTATGTTGCAAATGTGTAGCAAAGTTACATTCAACCTTAATATCTTGTTTTGCATAATCTTACAATATCTACACTGGGGGATTCAATGCTTGCCCCAGCTTGCACTATTTGGCATACTTTGTCATCCAGAGGCCTTCCACATTTGCTTTGACTTCAGAAAAGCATATTCCAAACAGGAGTGGTCCCACTACTGACCCCTGTGATACACCACTAGTAACTGGCCTCTTGTTGGATCTGGATTCACTCACTTTAACCATATGTGCCCTGTCTGTGAGCCAACTAACCATCCATCTGGTGACGCAGTGATTTATGCCTAGTTTTGTGAGTTTATTTATAATACCTAAGTGGGGAACTGCATCAAATGCCTTGGCCAGATCAAGGTAGGCAATATGTACTGTTTTACCCTCATCTATGGCCTTAGTGGCTTTTTCAAAGAAATCCACCAGGTTCAGTAGGCATGACTTGCCCTTGACAACGCCAAATTGGGTCAGGTCCAGTGTTTGGAGGTCTCTTATGTCATATCAGGTCCATGATTATTCTTTCCATGGTCTTACATATAAGAGTCATCAGACCTATTGGTCTGTAATTTCCTGGGTCAGTAGATGGTCTTCCTTTATGCAGATGGATGACTGTTGCTGTCCTCCAGTCTATCAGGACAAAGCCAGTCTCAAGGCTGTGGTTAAATGTAGATCCTAATAGACCTGATAAGTCCTGATTTAAGCTGTTTAACAGGCACCCTGGTATATCATCAGGCCCCATTGAAGCCATGTTTTTAGCTTTAGAAAGCACAGTGGCAACCTGTTCTTTGGTGATAATTGGCAGTGGAGTGATGGAGGGTATTTTTGGGTGGAGAGCTGGGGGGTGATCAGGAGGTGAAATTTGAGGTGAATTTGTTGGCCAGCAGATTTACTATGTCTTCCAGATGAGCATAGGTGATGCCATCTACAACTAATTCTGCACATTGTTGGGTGTTGCTCTTAAAACTGCAGACATAACAATTCATGTATTTAGACTAATGAGGAACTTATTTCTCTGTTGTGTACATTCTGTTTTAGTTCTTGACATAATTTTCTTCCTTTAATTGTACAACCTATTAATACTAGGCACCCACCAGGATGGCTTGTTTTTGCAGTTTGACCTGGGATTATTTCAGTCTGGTACTGCCGTTTTTATGCAGTTGTTTATATGGTCATGCAGGACTTTTTTGTGTGCCTGTGCATATGTTTCTGTGTCTTCTCGATTTAGGGGGGCTCGGAATTGAGCTTTTTCTCCAGTCAACTTCCAGGGTTTCAGGCTAGTCTCTGTTGACCTTAGAGCCTTCTCTGACCACTGCTTGCAGCTGATTGTATCAACCAGTAGTTTATGCTGTGGACCGACTGTTTCACTGGGGATGCCTCTCACTGATTCTACCCTGATACCTTCTCCCCTCTATGAGCAAGAATAGGTATTAAATTATCATTTTTGATGACAGAAGGAAACAGCCTAACTAGTCTGTCCTATAAGTACATTAGCTTTGTACCATTCATCCATTCCTCTCTTCCCTATCATAATTCTCCATCTGTCCCATTACCTCTTGAATGCCTCTTTTGATTTCTTCTCTACCATCCATTACATAAGCCCCGAAGCTCCTGTGTAAACAAGTGCAAGTCACTGTTGTCAGTTGTCTGTGTCTTCTTCCTCCTCTCTTTATGGACAGGGTGAGCCCTGCACATCTCCCTAATATGATGAATTAAAAACTGCATCTCATCCTCAAGATTTTATTTTACATTTGTAGACCGGGATAGTCCGACTGCGTGGAAGCCCATTTCAGTGGAGGCCCAGGGAGAAAAGCTCCAAAAGGTGGCAGTGTATATTTCCAAAGGGTTACAAAATTTTTTAAGACAAATAAAAGAATTATACAGTGTTTAAGACAAATAAAATAATTATACATCAGATTATATAATAAGAACTATACAAAAGTAAAAGGCAGTTATATTTACATAAATTTATATGAGTTTTTCTTTTCTTTCATGGCAGGAGTAGTTCTTAATTCTAGCATAGGTGTGGTGACAACATAGAGCAGTGGATACTAAGCATAGTAGCTGTAGTTTTGTTAGTTAAAATAGCTGGTAGGCACTGCTAGCTTTGTTACTCTAGGTCAGTGAAAAGGGGGGTATGTGGGTGATGGTAAAAAAGTAGGAGAGGAGTCAGGGTGGTTTGTCTAATCAGAGAGGGGGCAGGATGTTGTGAGATTGTGTGCTGTTAGCCTGGACTGGTACAGGAGCAGAGCCATTTGCTAGTGAGGTGGTGTTTGAGCAATTTTTTAAAATTTTTGTAGGTTTGTAGTGTTAAGGATATGTTGGGGAATTGAATTCCAGAGTCTGGAAATGTGGTGGGAGTAGAGTGCCTCCAGCTTTGTTGTTGTTTTTGGATACTTGGAGGAGTGTTTTGCCTGAGGACTAGAGTTGGCATGTGTTTGTTTTGGGTTGGAGTAGTTGTTGAAGAGCTGGGGTTCTATTTGGTTGGTATATTAGTAGGTGGGTAAAACTGAGTTGGGTATAGATTATTTGTTGTGGGAGTTCTAGACAGTTTATTTGATGTAGGGCAGAGCAGTGGTGAGGCCTATGTGAGAAGCTTGTGGCAAACTTGGCTATTTTGTTGTAGCATGATTCAAGTTTAGCAAGGTCATTTTTGTTTAGGTTGGTAAAGATTGGTGCAGTGTAGAGAAGAGTGGATAGCAGGTGAGTCCTAGCGATGTTTATTCTAGAGTGTCTTGTTAGAAAAGGTTTGATTCGGCAGAGAGAGCCTAGTTTGATTTTTCTTTTTTTTTATAGTTTGAGATAGGTGTAGGTCAAATTTTAACTTGATGTCAATTGCAACACCTAGTAATTTGGTTTGTAAGGTGAGGGTTATGGTAGTGTTGTTGGAGGAGTGAATATGAAAGGAGGGTGGGGGGTCAGGTGTCTTGTTGGGGAAACGAGCATCAGTTTGGTTTTATTTGGGTTCAATATTAAGGTTAGCATTAGATGGCCAAGCTTCTGCTTCTAGGCAGTATTGTTGTGTTGTGGCCTGTAGCTGTGATAACGAGGGAGCAGTGCATATGGGGGTTGAGTCATCTGCATATTGGATGACTGAGGTGAGAGAGGGGGCTTTATGGAGCTGGTTTCTAAAAATGTTGAAGACCAGGGAGCCTAGTATGGAGCCTTGTGGAAGTCCTATATTGATGGGGAGCAGAGATGATACCTCCTGTTGCCATCTAACTCCTTGCTGACATTTGGTTAGATAGCTGTGGAACCAACTAGGGAAGAATGACTGAGATTTAGTGTGGCCAGTTCTGACAGTAGTTTCTGGTGTGAAACTGTGTTGAAGGCCTTTGAGAGATCTAGAAAGATGGATGAGACAAATTTATTATGATTTCTGTGTTTATTTATTGTGTTGGTAAAGCTTAGGAGGGCAGTTGTGGTGCTATGGTGGGGGAGGAAACCATGTTGTGTGTTAGATAGGAGCTTGTTAGAGAGAAGGTAGTTTAGGAGCTAGGAGTGGATACATTTTTCTAGTATTTTTGATAGGGGTGAAAGAATTGTGATGGGTCTGTAGTTTGTAAGTTGGGTAGAGTTGCCTCCTTTATGCAAGGGGGTGATGTAGGAGACTTCCAGAGTAATGGGATGTAGTTTTCAGAGATAGACCGGTTGATGAGGATGAAGATGGAGTAGGCTATGACTTTGGCCTAAGATGTGGGCCGCATAGAGCAATATTCCTCTGCTTCTGGAATCTACCCACCACCACAGGGCACATCCCAACATTCTCTCTGCTAATGCCACTGCCTTCTCACTCTGCTCTTGGTGGCCTAACCCAAGTGTGCCAAACACCATCACATCCATTTTCTTGCCCTGTTACCACCAGTTCCACTTCCTCCAGCTGATACTTAAAACTAGTGTTTTGAGGGTTTGCATTTGTCTTCAGTAAACCTCAATTGCCACCTTTCTGTTCAAGTGGTCAGTCTTTAAAGTAATTCTTAAGACTTTTCCCGCATCCTCTCGAGCTACACTTATCCTAGCACCATCAGCAAAGATCATATCCTGTTAAATACTTGGGGACATGATATTAGCAAAGACAGTGAAGACAAGTTTCTAGGGACCATGCTCACTCCTGGACTGAATCATGCAATAGAGTGTGAGTTTCCTTCCAGCTTATATAATATATTAACTGTTCATTGCTTTTGAAATGGGAAGGGTGGAGTAAGAACAACATGTATGACTGATGCCCTAAGAAGAATTAAGGCTGGTTTAAGGAACTGCTTACACAAAGAGAAAGCTGCATACACTTCAACATATTGCCAGTGGAGTGGGTGGCATTTAGTCCTTTTTTCCCATTCTGTCCCCTCTCTTTCCTGTATTTCTGCTTTCTCTTCATTATTTAGGTTGCAGATATCTTAGATCTTCTCAAGGTACAGTGCTTTACCAGACAGTGCTTGTGATGTGTGTGTGTGTGTGTGTGTGTGTGTGTGTGTGTGTGTGTGTGTGTGTGTGTGTGTGTGTGTGTGTGTGTGTGTGTGTGTGTGTGTGTGTGTGTGTTTGTTTCTTTTAAATGGATTTCAGACAGAGAAACTGTATTAATTTTTTCCTACTATGTATTTCTTTGGATGCTAACTATGTAATTATCACAGAGGGTGGGGCTTACTACCTGTATGCTACGCTGAGTGTTATTAAGTGTATATTACAATTTTCTTTTTTTCGTTTGAGGCTGACTGTACTTTTCGTCATGCAAATCACTTTTTCATGCAAACCTTGTTACATTTATTGAAACTGAAATAAATTCCGATTTCAGATGCCTAATCTGAGATTTCTGATGAGCCTACATCCAACCGCACCCTCAAACATGTTAAGCCTGAGGAGAAGTGACTGAAATTGTAGTGTCAAAACTGCCTGCTCCCCCACCCAAAAAAGGAAATGTCTATCCTTCCTTTTTTACTCTGTTCTTAAGTAATCTGTCAAGGGATAGTTCAGATACCAGAACTCTAATGGATGCAGATGGTTTCAACTCTCAGGTTTATTTTGCTTGAAGCTGTAGTCTGACTTGAAAGTCTGCCTCAGAAGGACATAGCAGAGATTTTTATTTAGAATGAACTTATAGTTAACAAAAATAAAGCAAAAGTGATGCAACTGTGCTTGAATCAGCAGATAAACCCAAAATGATTTAGTTAAATGGATTGTTCTGCTCTTTAGATGGCATTCTGCTAGACACTGTGTCAGTGATAGAAACTCATTTTTCAATGGATAATGGCTTTTTGATCAATTTCCCTACCTTCTTCATGAATTTTAGATATTGTATTTATTTTTTCCTTTTTTATTTATTTATCCTTTTGTTGACTAGATTAGATAGTACTTACCCAACAGCATTTCCCTTCCTCAACAATAAAAATTGTCTTACATTTATACAACACTTTTAATGCTATCACTTCTATAGATAAACTGTTCCAATCATTCACCATCTTTTCCATGGGAAAACTGAACCCTAAAGCCTTCCATCTTGCATCGGCAGATTCAAGATTAGAAACCCCAAGAATGTGATTGATTTGCATGCAACTTTTAAGGGCTATACTGTTTAGACTTCTCAGAAATATATATTCACAACTGGGAATCTTCTACAGAATTCATTATTTTGTAGAAGAATAGTTTTATCCCAGGTGGATTATAGTCTGCTTTGAGAAAGGGGATCTTAGTGTCTCGGGTTAACATAACTCTTGTGCTTCACGATTTTCTTGCTTGTCTCTTTTAATTGCCGCCATCTGAAAACAGCACCGTTTCCTACTTAACAAGATGGAGCACCTGTATACGTCATGTATTATTGTAAAGAGACTCCTGTTCCACTTCATCAGCTGGCCCATCAGAACAGAGGTTTTGCACAAAACAATAATATTTATAATTGGAGTACCACCGTCCCTCACACTGGAGGGCTGGCTGTCATGGACGTGGTGTCTGATGGCCTGGACTTTCATCCTGGGGTGGGAGTGGGGATTTCTCTCATTGACACTGGTTCCCTGGTGAAGGAAATGGGTCTGTGACACTGTGACACTGTGACACTGTGACACTGTGACACTCCTTTCTTTACACATCCATACCTTGGATGAACCGAGCCTCTTAGGGTGTAATTTATGTTCTAGAAGGATTTGGGCAATAAGAGAAAATTCTTCTGCGCTCATATGATACCCTTCTCCCACTGCACTGTACCAAAAGGACGTATCATCTCTGCTTTAGGTAAAGAAAGCAGCGGCAATAGAAACAGGTGGAAATCAATGGGATGGGCAAACACCCAGCTTATGCCTGTGAGAAATGAATTTATTATAATATAAAAATTCACATTTCAGAGAACTTTCTTAGGTATGATCATGACAGTGACGACTCCTCCAATGAGGACAAGAAGAATATTTGTAAGCAGAAAAAGAGAGATATTACTAATCACAGTTCTCCTTTAAATGCATAGCATACACTGCCTAGAGTCAGACAGTACCGCTAAAAATACTTCAGATGAATTCAAGCAAAAATCCTAAATCTTCTGTATGAAAATAGAGGGTCTATATTAGATGAGCTACCTTTCTGATGTTCAAATCATAGATGGTTGACATCATATGATTGAACGTCAGAAAGGTCGAAGGTGAAAGTCAATGGCGTTTCACATGCAAAATGGAAAATTTTCCTTTTCTGCACTGAAGTGCATTCTCAGAGTTGGTATATTTAAGTAGGGGGTGTGGGGGTGCAGGGGGGCTTGCCCCCCTGCTCAGAGCGGTAAGGTAACTTTTTTTTTATTTTATTATATAGTCGATGTTTCGATCTTCACTCAAATGAGTTCACTCATGTGAGGTTCGAAGTTTTGAAACTTCAACTATATAATATAGACCCAAAATAGATTATGCATGTATCATAAGGTGATTTATCATGCATGTGCTGTTCTTCTGTGACCCTCAACTGGCCACTAGCCTACCAACTTGTTACAAAGTGATAATTCATAGGATGGCACAGTGATGCAAGAAGGAGGAATGTCACCTTTCAGCTAGACATTCTCTGGTTTAGTTCCTGGCTGGGGTTACTTCTGTGTGGAGTCTGCATGTCTTCCTTCTGTTTGCATGGATTTTCTCCAGGTACTGCAATTTCTTCTCACATCCAAAAGACATGCGCAAGCTATAATGACAACTTTAAATTGTCCATAGGGGTGTGTGTGTGTGTGTGTGTGTGTGTGTGTGTGTGTGTGTGTGTGTGTGTGTGTGTGTGTGTGTGTGTGTGTGTGTGTGTGTGTGTTTGATGTGGAAGAAAGGTGTGTTGCAACCTACATCTGCTCTCTACTTACCTAGTAAACTCTCTATTGATTTTTGTAGCTATTCATGGGCTTGTTATGATAGTCAGATGTAACTTGACAACTGTGGATGGAATAATTTATAAAGCATGGCCCTGGACTTCTGTAAAGCCTCACTGCCCTCAGGTCAATTTCCTAGTATATCTGACCTACTTCAGCTCCTGAAGTGATATGAACTACTGGAATGTAAACAGCACGGTGTCCTCTGTATTCCTTTCTTTTGTAAATTCTAATTACAGTTTTTGCTTTTTTACTGGAATGTAACAGCATTTAT
>NC_056733.1:933589537-933685317 GCF_019279795.1 Protopterus annectens | reverse complement strand
CTACTCATGTTTGAACCCTGTATCACACATATGCCTTTTCATAGAGCTATTAGCAGCTAAGAAAACCATCACACTTGGCTAGTATTCAGAGATCAATTTGAACATGAAAAAAGAAACAAGACTGTTTCTACTAATGTTTGAAACTTGCATCTTTCACATGCTTTCTACAGAAGCTAGGGCATTTGTGTCATAAAATCATTGCACTTATCTAGCATTTTTAAGTCGGCACAAAATAAAATATGAAATGAAATTAACTAAAATCTCTTGTTTACCAATGTTTTAACTTTGCGCTGCTCAAATGCTTTCCTGCACAGTATTAGCAAGTCAAGTCATAACATTGCTGAAAAGCTAGTTTCTCTGAGGATAAAAAGGACAGTTGAAACTAATGAATGACTCAGTGAGAGCTGTTGTGAGTACAACTGCAACTTGAGAAGGAATCTGCCTAACACCTCTGAAGCTTCCTGTAAGCACCCTCCCCCAACCCCTGCAGCTATAATTGGGACATGCCCAGAAAGCCAGACTGAAAATGTAAACAAAGACTAGAATCAAAACAAAAAAATCCCTGGGATTGTCCCTTTAAAGTAGCCTCATTCCCATAGTTACACAGCCCAAAAGGGAGTGTGAAAAGTAAGTCTTAAAGTAGCCTCATTCCCATAGTTACACAGAACAAAAAGGAATGTGGAAAACAAGTAATAAAGTAGCCTCATTCCCATAGTTATACAGAAAAAAAAGGAATGTGAAAAACAAGTTATAATGTAGCCTCATTCCCATAGTTACACAGAACAAAGAGGAATATAAAAAACAAGTCATAAAGCAGCCTCTTTCCCATAGTTACACAGAACAAAAAGCAATGTGAAAAACAGGTAATAAAGTAGCCTCATTCTCATAGTTACACAGAACAAAAAGGAATGTGAAAAACAAGTCATAAAGTAGCCTCATTCCCATAGTTACACAGAACAAAAAGGAATGTGAAAAACAAGTCATAAAGTAGCCTCATTCCCATAGTTACACAGAACAAAAAGGAATGTGAAAAACAAGTCAAAAAGTAGCCTCATTCTCATAGTTACAGAACAAAAATGAATGTGAAAGACAAGTCATAAAGTAGCCTCATTCCCATAGTTACACAGAACAAAAAGCAATGTGAAAAACAGGTCATAAAGTAGCCTCATTCCCATAGTTACACAGAACAATAAGGAATGTGAGACGTCATGAAGTAATCTCATTCCCATAGTTACACAGAACAAAAAGGAATGTGCAAAACAGGTAATAAAGTAGCCTTATTCTCATAGTTACACAGAACAAAAAGGAATGTGAAAAACAAGTCATAAAGTAGCCTCATTCCCATAGTTACACAGAACAAAAGGGAATGTGAAAAACAAGTCATAAAGTTGCCTCATTCCCATAGTTACACAAAACAAAAAGGAATGTGAAAAACAAGTTATAAAGTAGCCTCATTCCCATGGTTACACAGAACAAAAAGGAATGTGAAAAACAAGTCATAAACTAGCCTCATTCCCACAGTTACACAGAACAAAAAAGAATCTAAAAAACACGTCATAAAGTAGCCTTATTCCCATAGTTACACAGAACGAAAAGGAACCTAAAAAACAAGTAATAATGTAGCCTCTTTCCTATAGTTGCACAGACAAAAAAGAATGTGAAAAACAAGTCATAAAGTAGCCTCATTCCCATAGTTACACAGAACAAAATGGAATGTGAAAAACAAGTCATAATGAAGCCTCATTCCCATAGTTACACAGAAGAAAAAGGAATGCAAAAAACAAGTCATAAAGTAACCTCATTTCCATAGTTACACAGAACAAAAAGGAATGTAAAAAACAAGTCAAAAAGTAACTTCATTCCCATAGCTACATAGAAAAAAAAAGGAATGTGAAAAACAAGCCATAATGAAACCTCATTCCAATTGTTACATAGAACAAAAAGGAATGTGAAAAACAAGCCATAATGAAACCTCATTCCAATTGTTACATAGAACAAAAAGGAATGTGAAAAACAAGTCAAAAAGTAGTCTCATTCCCATTGGTCCACAGAACAAAAAGAAATGTGAAAAAGAAGTCATAAAGTGCCTCATTTCCATAGTTACACAGAACAAAAAGGAATGTGAAAAACAAGTAATAAAGTAGCCTCATTCCCATAGTTACACAGAACAAAAAGGAATGTGAAAGAGAAATCATAAAGTAATCTCAGTCCCATAGTTACACAGAACAATAAGGAATGTGAAAAACAAGTCATAAAGTAACTTCATTCCTATAGTTACACAGAACAAAAAGGAATGTGAAAACAAGTCATAAAGTAGCCTCATTCCCATAGTTACACAGAACAAAAAGGAATGTGAAAGAGAAGTCATAAAGTAATCTCATTCCCATAGTTACACAGAACAAAAAGGAATGTGAAAAACAAGTCATAAAGTAGCCTCATTCTTATAGTTACACAGAACAAAAAGGAATGTGAAAGACAAGTCATAAAGTGCCTCATTTCCATAGTTACACAGAACAAAAAGGAATGTGAAAAACAAGTCATAAAGTAGCCTCATTCCCATAGTTACACAGAACAAAAAGGAATGTGAAAGAGAAGTCATAAAGTAATCTCAGTCCCATAGTTACACAGAACAATAAGGAATGTGAAAAACAAGTCATAAAGTAACTTCATTCCTATAGTTACACAGAACAAAAAGGAATGTGAAAGACAAGTCATAAAGTAATCTCATTCCCATATTTATACAGAAAAGAAACAGAGGAAAATACTATGTAAATTATATTAACCCTTTACTATTTCATTTTTACCACACATTCATATCACAAGTGGTATATGTAGGTGTGTGTGTGTGTGTGTGTGTGTGTGTGTGTGTGTGTGTGTGTGTGTGTGTGTGTGTGTGTGTGTGTATGTATGTGTGATGCATGTGTGACGGATGTTGAGTGTGTGTGTTGTGTGTGTGTAGCATGTCTGAAGGATGTAGTGTGTGTGTGTGTGTGTGTGTGTGTGTGTGTGTGTGTGTGTGTGTGTGTGTGTGTGTGTGTGTGTGTGTGTGTGTGTGTGTGTGCGCGTGCCTGTGTGTGTTTGTGTGCTTGTGTGTGTATGTGTATGTGCATAGTGAGTGCTATGTCAGGAAGATGTGTGCATGTGCAGGAGTGTTTGATGAGTGGTATGTGTAAAGGATGTAGTGTGTATTCTTGACAACCTTGTTTCTAAGTGAAGTATTTGCCTCCTTAGAAATTATGTATGTACATTTCTCATATACTGTGTTAGTTTCTTTAAAGATTAAATGGTTGTCTGAGAACATGAGACAACTGGTACACTGTCTCAGGATGCCCATACCTGCCAAGCTGGCAACAGAGACATTATGAAACTGCATATCCATGTTGTCTGGACATATATTATGGCAGGCTATTACATTTTAAGGACTGAGATTTACAGGTCTCCTAGGGTGAAGTCAGAGGTAGATATGACAATGCCCCCAGTTTTCAGTTATCTATAAACTTGACTATCTGTAGGTCTTGATTTTTGCCTGTAGATTAGAGAAATAAATACCACGCAGAAGTAGTCCCAGCACTGAGTCCTGCTGGACACTACTGGAAACCTTCATGTTCTGACGCTGCCCCTGCCATCTGTATCTTATGAGTTCTGTCTTTTAGCCAATTAGCTGTCCATCTTATTACATAGGGGTCTATTTGTAATGTATTAATCTATTAATTGTTAGCATGGGGGATGGGGTCAAATGTCCTGGCCAAATCAACAGCTTGTGTTCTCTTTTTGAAGAAGTTTACCAGGTTCATTAGACAGGATTTACTTTTTACAAAACTAAATTACTGCCTGATGAGATTTTTAATATTTGTGTTAATTAAGTCTGTCATTACGTGTTCCATGGCTTTATAAATGAGACTTGCCAGGCTGATGGGCCTATAGTTTCTGGTGTCAGTAGTGGGACCACCTGTATGTACTGGCATCACCTGTACTGTGCACCATTCTTCTGTAGCTGAACCTGTAGCCATGCTCAGGGCAAACAGCTTATGGAGAGATTCTACTAGGTTATGTTTAGTACTGTTTAACAAACAGCCAAGTATGTTACCTGGTCCTATGGAGGAAATGTTCTTAATTCTCGATAGCACTTCACTTTCAGTACAAGCTGATGGGAGGCTGAGAGACATAGATATCACTGGGCTTTGGGTAGTTATCTCAGGAGTGCAATTTGCCCTAAATGTATTTGCTGGTATATCTGCAAAGTCCACCAGGTCCAAGTAGGTTTAGCCATTTAGCTCTGTACATTGTTGAGTGTCAGTTTATACTTTTCTAAGATAATTAAAGAAGAATTTACAATATCCTTTGGCTTTAGATGCCAACCTGAGTTCATGGGCTTCCTTGAAGTCTTTGAATTCTAGTATACTGATTTCATGGTATTTAGATAAGTGGAGAGAAAAGGTTAGTCGCTTAATGATGGACTTAATCCAAGAGGGAGATGCTAGTGGACTCTGTATGATGGATCTACATTTTTAAGTACAAGATCAAGAAAATTTTGAGCGCTAGTTCATCTAGTAACAATCTGATCCATTCTGGTTTTATTTATCACATCTAAAAATTTCTATGCATATCTTACTTTGGAAGTGTGGGTACCCTAGTCAATAGATGGGCAGTTAAATTCTCCTAGAATAATGAGGTTCTTATTTATGGGGAGCATACCCATGACATTTAGGAACCTAACATGAACTTTTGGGATAATGGAGGGTGTCTTGTAACAGGCAACAAACAGATAGTGTAGTTTAATAGATTCCATTTGTCAGTCTCTGGGAATCTGTATAGACGTGATATGGTGTATAACAAATATGGACATGCCATCACAATTGTCATTGGGCCAGAAGGTATTGTACATACTAAACCCAGGTGTGCAGGGAGGGCTTTCATAGGTTCATAGGTGTGCACTAGGCTAACAGCCCTGGAGCCTATATAAGCCTAGCCCAAGAAGATTCCCTGGCATCATGCCAGCCAAAGTTAGTTCCCAGTGTCCCTGTCAAGCAAGGCCACTGAAGTGATCCCTGGGGTGAACTTCCTATTGCCCAGCCAGTCATCAAGTGCTCTGCTTGACATGAATGGAAAGTTTGTTCTAGAGTATGGGAAGTCTCTGGGTTAGGAACCTGTCCCTCCAGCATGTTCTGTTTATTGTGGTAATGAGGTTTAAGTCCCTAGAGCATGTAGCATGGAGGGCTTGAGATTTCTTTAGGTGTAGCATATCTTGCAGCTCTGGGTCAGACATGGCTTTGTAGGTCAAGCACAGCTCGCCTCTAAGTAGGTGATAAGAGAGAGAGTATAGCTGGAGTTTTTTGAGTCTGTCCATATAGGGCATGTGTCTAAGGCCTAAGATCCTCTTAGTGAGGTATTTTTGTGGCCTTTCCAGCTGTTGTAGGTGTCTAGTGAGATACATACCAAATGGTGGATTGTATTCTATAATAGGTCTAATGAGGGATGAGTAGAGAGAGATTATGACCTCTTTCTTCATGGATGAGAAACCTTTTGTAATGAGATGTGCCACATAGAAGGACTTTCTGACTACAGTGGCAATGTGGTTATCAAAGGAGAGGCTGCTGTCAACCTGTGTCCCCAGGTCTCTTATCACACCTTCAGTGTTTAGTGGTCTTTCGCCTATGTGGTAGTTCATGGGCACCGAATTTTTCCCAAAGGGAATGACAATGCACTTTTTTGCATTGAGCTTAAGGCCATGGTTCTGGCACCAGTCACTGGTGTCAGTGAGGCCTTTTTGTAGAATGTCTACATCAGTTGGAGAATCAATAATGGTTCTCAGTTTGCAATCATCTGTGAACTTGGTCAGACAGAGTCCCTTTGTGTTGGCCTGAACTTCAGAGAAGTAGATGCCAAACAGGAGAGGACCTAGGATCGATTCCTGTGGGTCACTACTTGTAACTGGTCGGTTGTCAGATTTGGAGTCTGCTACTTACACAATGTGGGTTCTATCAGTGAGCCAGTTGGCAACTTATGACATAGGAGTTTATGCCTAGTTTAGTGAGTCTATCTATGATTCCTGAATAAGGGATGTTGTTGAAGGCCTTGGCAAGATCTAGGTAGGCTCTGTGAACTACCTTGCCCTCATCCACAGTTCTGGTGACAGACTCGAACAAGTCTATCAGGTTGAGCAGGCATGATCTACCTTTCACAAATCCAAACTGCATGGGGTCCAGAGTCTGGAGATTCCCTATGATACGCTCCATAGCCTTACATATCAGACTCATCAGGCTAATGGGGTGGTAGTTCCCTGGGTCTGTAGTCGCTCCCCCTTTGTGGAGTGGGATGAACATAGCAGTGCGCCATTCAGTAGGAACAGCCTGAAATGAGGCTGTGATTGAACAGGGCGCTCAGGTGTGGTGCCAGTTCACTTTGCAATTCATGTAGATCACAGCCCGGGATATTATCAGGTCCCATGGAAGCTGTATTCTTGGCTTTGGACAGTACGTTTTTTACCTGTGTAGCCATGATAACAGGGAATTGGCATTTCTCAAGTATTGTGATAGGCCCTTTAAGAGGTGAAAAAGGGGTAAAGTTCACACTGAACCTGTCGGCCAATATGTTGGCAATATCAGTTGGTTCTGTATATGTATTGCCATTGTGCTGTAACTCAGAGCAGATCTGAGTATTGCCATGTAGATTATTGACATAACTATAGACTGCCTTGTGGTTGTCTTTAGAATCTGCAGCAATTTTGTTTTCGTAGCTAGCTTTAGAGGATTTGATGATGAAACTCAGTTTTTTGCTGAGTCTAACAAGGGAGTTCTTCCCTTTTCTGCAACAGTTTTTTCCTTCTGTTGTAGAGTTTGTTTATGGTGGGGGACCACCATATTGGCTTCCTTTTTTTGGAAGAGAGCATCTTTGTTCTGCTTGGTATGGCCTGTTCCATGCACTTATTTATGTGCTCATACAGTGCATTGGTGTATGATTCAGCAGTCATGCACCTATTTTCCATTTGCATGGGTGTCGTGAAGTTACCCACCTCTGTTTTTAGAAGCCCAAAATTGGCTTTGGAGAAGTTTTTATGGTGGTTTCCTTTAGGGGGAGTGAGGGTGGGATGTGGATATCCATGGTGATTAGCTTGTGGTCAGATCTGACCAGGGAAGAGTTGATTACTAGTGTAGAGCAACAGTCGCCCATGTTAGTAATGACCAGGTCAAGGATGTTTCCACCCCTGGTGGGGGTAAAAATGAGTTGGTTCAGGGGATTGGAATTAATGAATTCCAAAAAACGTTGAGCAAGTGTGTTGGTACATGAGTAATTTTCCCATTTAATGGAGGGGTAGTTAAAGTCTCCCAGTATAAGGGTATTGGGTTGTACCCTAATATTTTCCAGTGTGTTTAGGAATGTGAAGTGCGAGTCTTGGGACATGGTGGGGGATCTATAGCAGGCTACAACCTGGATTGCAGTTTTAGCCAGTGTTAGTTGTACCTGAAGTATCTCTGATGTGTTATGTTGGGCTACTAGTCTGGAGGCGTGCATATCTTTTATGAATATGGAGACACCACTACTTTTAGTGCTTCGGTCCAGGTTTAGGAGCCGAAAGGTGTTGTATGAATTATAGTCGGGTAGTGCTAGGGTGATCAACGGAGCCTTGAACCAGGTCATGGTCACTGCACAGATGTTGATGTTCCCCATTTTAAGGAGTGCTTCTAAGCATCTAAACCAAATTTCAGTAATCCCACATATATGGATGCCTTCCAAGTGCATATGTGCTTCAAGGTCAGGCAGCTTCTTGTTTAAGCTTCTGTCATTAAAAATAGATACCTTAATTTGACCTTGTTTTGATATTGATATGTTTGCTACATTGGAGTGTTCATTAACTGAATTTTGTCTAAAAATGCACTATGGGGACAGCAGGTGCTTTAACTGGTATATGGAAACCACTGAACGAGAGATGCAAAACTTCCCTTGCAAAGGAAATAGGACTATCAAGGTTTTCGTTCCATACTGACACATACTGGACCTCCTAGAATGATGCCAATTGTTGAAGCCAATCATCTATCCTTTGTACCAAGGCATTATACATGGACTGGGGACAATTCCATTCAGTATCAGCGTCTTGCTTGCATTTATGAAATGCATAGGGAGCTCAGATATGTTTCTTGTTTGTGTTTGTGAGATGCATAGGGAGCTCAGACATATCTCTTGCCTGCATTTGTGACATGCATAGGGAGCTCAGCTCATTTAAACAGACTCTAAAATAATATTTCTCTAAACACAGGCTTTGCTCCTGTTCTCACCCTGGCTAGATACTTCAATGAACAACTAGTCCTTCCTCTGCAATATCCTTCTCAATAACTCCTGGCTATAGTATCCTTCTTACACTACCTTCTCTCTATCTCCTAACTTTTGAATCCTTCTTATACCACTCATTTTATGAAATCAAAAGAAAAGTTTTCTTAATCGTATGAAAATAGACTATGTTTTTTGAAATGCTTTTGACAATTGCATAATACTGTGTAATACTTCCTGAATATACCTAACTGTATTATTTCTATGTATGAACCTTGCAATTATAGTACTAATCTGTCTAGCTCATTTGATGTACCTGGCATATGTAAACTGTAAATACTATTGTAATCTTCCTTGGAGCTTTTCTCCCTGGGTCTCCGCTGAAAACAGGCTTCTGGCCCAGACGGACACTACCCAGTCAACAAATGAAATATATAAATACATACATAAATAAATGTCTCTTGCCTGCATTTGTTTCATGCATTGGGAGCTCAGACATGTCTCTCTGCATTGTCCCTCAGGGTTTTTTGCACCAAGTCATTTACCCCATATGTGCAACTACCATGTCATATTTATAGTTCTCTGGTGCAAGTGTCCTAAGTGCCCCTTGAGATGTCTGTGATCCTGGCAACTGAAACGCAACTCACTGCCACTCTGTCTTTGTCCTGCCTAATGAGTGGGAAATCTGTATATCTCACTATGGAGTCACCAGTCTCTAAAATATTTTTAATTTTGGAGCAGTCTGCTGCATTGGAATTAAGGGCCTTTGTCTCATGCTGGCTCTTTGTTAAAGGTGAGATATTATGTGATACAGTATTTTATTTTGATTTTTTACTGAGACTTCATCCTGGTGGGTATAGGAGGCTTAGATAAGGATTTCTTTATAGCATCAGATTATGATATATTATGTGTCAGAGTTCATTACTTAGATTGTGGTATCTTAGTAACATGCCACAGGCTGTGTTTTTTTGTGAGAATGAGGCTGACATATCTCTTAAATATTTGCACCTCTCACAAATAGTTATTGTTGTTTACTACAAGTTTGTTATCTGTGAAGATAAGATAATTGTTCTACTGCTTTAGGATACCTAATAACATTATTCCTACAACAGAGGGAAGACAAGTATATGCTGCCTTCTATTTTGTTCATTGTGAATTAAAACTTGATTAGATTTATAGACAGTTGCAGAGTTTAAAAAAGGTAGTGATCTGCAGTCTATTGAGATAGTTATCAGTTAAGGGGTTTAGTTATGTATGAATGTCTGTTTAGGTAATTAAGTATCTTTGGTTAAAATGTAACTGTGACAAGCACCACTCAGGAACATTGTGTAACAGTAGTGTTGAACTTATTTGTAGCAGCTGCAGGCTAAGATGCACAATGTAGCACCACTAAGGCTGCTGTAAACTACTTACAGTGATAGCTGCTCAGCTGTGAGTGCTATGCAGCCACACACAGCTTACCGCATCTGTATATAGCAAGAGTCTATTTAGTAATAGGATGTGGCTGAGTTAGTTGTACTAGGAAAAGTTATAACTGGAAGTGCCTGCAATTAAGGAGTGTACATTTCAACCCCGCTATGCTATGCGCAGTTCTGCACAACATAAAATAAACAGAGAAAATGAAAAAAAAAACAATGAAAAGCAGCTAAAGCTCTAGCCAACAGAGTGTTTATCTTCCCCAGAAGTGCAGTAATAACTCTCATCCCACTAGGATAACTACTACAACCTCTTCATGACTCAAATACCTGGTCAAAGTTGGTTGTTACAACTTTGAAAGTGACTGTAATAAAGCAACATGCTAGTACTAACCTGTATATCCCTTACAGACACCCAGGCAGTTGTCACCAACCCAGCTCCCACATCCATGTCACTGTGAGGTTTGAGGGCTCTCTCACCTGCTCTGGAGAGAGATACCAGGGATTCCTCCATTTCTTGAGATGCTTGTGCATTGAGGGTACACCTCCTATAATGGATCTGCCTCTGGCATTGTCTTGTGCCTTAGTCTTCGCATACAGTATCAGATCAGTGATCTCGCAAAGCACCTGTACTGCTAACCAATTATGGCCTCCCACAACATTGATTTCCTGTACAACTCCCAGCCACACCTAGTCGCAGAAGGTCTTGTTTGTTTAACCTTCTCAGGTATACACATATCACGTGTGCATATGACCCGTAGTATTAAGTCTGTCTATACTGCAGTGTTCCAGCCAATTTTTATCTCTTGGTTCAATGAGAAGACATGAACACCTGCAGGTTACGCATGTGGATCTCAGTGTGTTCATGTAAGTATCCTTGTCAGTTACCAGTGTCTTAACACTGTCCCCTGGCACCACTTGGTGGTCACAGAACTGTCTGCTAATATGCTGTCACCATTCAAACCCTGTGCATACCAACAGATGTAACGGGCATGTTACCACTGCTAAAAGCACATGCTGTAACCTATATGCAGGAGGCCTCATAATCTCTCATAGTATGTGTTAAGATCTTGGTGTGCATTTGGTACACTGATACCCTCCCTAAACAGGATTGTAACCTGCCCTGACTTTGTTCCCTGTTCTATATCAGGGTAAGTCCTCCTGTGGTAGGACTGCAACCTGTCCTTACCCTGTATTCTATTCTTTGTTAGGGTGAGGCCTCCAACAGCATAACTGTAACCTGTTCTGCCCTTGTTCTCTCTCTGTCTTCCTTATCAGAGGGACCCTGCCCCATCATGACATTCACCGGTTATGGTTTGTGATATGCTACCCCACACACCTCTGTACTCAGGATCTTTTCTTGTTGCTTCATGGCACCCATGTGTGCACCATGGAGCCCCCCATTTCCTACGTTGCTTGACATAATGTGGTCTCCTTCAATTTAGAGAAGGCTTTTTCTGTCATAGTAAAACAGGCCTCACAGTGCAGTAATTATGCTAGTGAGGTGGTTTAGAATGGTCATCTCTGAACTACAGCCATATTGTGACATGTTATCAGCCACAGTCAACACTCCCATTATTGTCTCCACCTGTGTCTGGGCTAGGAATTCATGTGCACAATGCTTTCATGCACAGACACTGCAAAGTCCAAAGCACCTCCTGTCTACACTGATGATACTTCCATTGTATGACCATGCTTCCTGGTAATGTGCATCGCATGGTATCCAGTATGTGCAGTTGAGTGCACAGGGCTACCACAGTCTGCTGCATTCCGACATGCAGAGTGGACATGGCCTCTTCAGGCACTGATTTTGTGGGGTTTCCACATGATGCAGCTAGGAAACTAAAATCTTATGCCATCTACTGCAAGGTGACTACAGCAAATGCCCACTGGACTACTGAGATGGCTTACCTCTATAAAAGTGATGCCTTACACCAGCTTGTTAGGATAGTGAGTTGTGCCAGTAGCATCGCCTCCTCTGGCGACCAGTTCTGACACAGGTACAGTGGCCTATGGAGGGGCCAAGAACATCTGCTCTACCTCTGGGAGGCAGTGGTCAAGGAGATAAGTGCTACCTTCTTTTGTAAGAAATCTGTACTAAGTTTGGCACAGTACATTCTATCACCTGTTGCTGTTTTCATGAATATGTAGTACTGATTTTGGTCTGCTTTATTTTTTACAGTGGAACTACTGTAACAATAAAAGCACACTTCTGTTATACATAAGAAAAACACAAGCAAATTTTAATGCAAATGGTATAAAACATGTTCTAAAATGAAAGTGAAAGTAGTTCTTTGCATATTAGATCCAAAAATAAATTAGTTTAATACCTGTAAAATAAACAAAACAGACAGCCTGTGTGCTTTATAAGCAGCTAAGCTGAGAATTACTGTGCTTCATCACAAAACCGGTTATGTGCACAGAGAAAACAATATTAAAAAATTTTTAGTTGCAAATGACACAAAACCAGAACAGTTTTAAAAGGATTTTTACTGTCTTCTAAATAAAACCCGAGTACTAGTTCTGATTACCATTTTGGTTGTTTTATTTTTGTTTAAAATAGTTTGTTTTGTATTAGTTCTATTAGTTTTAAAAAACTAACAGTTATAACATGCCGAAATAGTATTTCTGTCAGGTAGAACACACAAATGAAATGCACTAAAATGCATTACGAATCTGGAAATTAATGGCTGAATTTGGTTTGTTATTCTCCTGAAGTACTAAATAGATAGCAAATAATGTCAGAACAGATTTGAACAATTTAAGACCACAGTTTTCTAGGATGTGCTCAAAATAGGTCAAAGACCAGGACACATCACAAGAAACGTAAATAAAAAAAGATAAAGAAAATGTTTTAAGTACATAATTACCTAGAGCAGGGTTAACCCTTACAGCTCTGCTCATGCTATGTTCAAAATAATTCAAGGTGTATATCCTGCCCCAAAAATGACTTCAAAAGATAAAGCAACTATTTAAAACATATAGTTGGTTATAACAACAACATGTGTTAGATACTCAGGCTTTGTTCTCCTGTACTAAGTGGGAAGGGTAGGTTCATAAATGTGCCAAGTTACTAAACTATTAGGAAGGACTCAAGGGTTAAACAGCACTGAGTTCTGTGAATGTAAATGTCAGTTTCAGAAGAAGTCATCCTCAGAGTGAATACCTAGAGCACGTACCCTTGACAGATAAACGCATCGCCCAAAACTCAGTTCATAGGTTCATAGATTAGTACTAAGCTAACTGCCCTTGTGAGTCATTTTAAGCCTAGTCAATTATCACTTGTGAGACTCAAACCTTGCACCTTCTGTTTGTAAGGCAAACACCTTAACCATTAGGCCACCCTCCCAACCTGTTGACCATGAGCACATGGAACTGCAATCAGTAATTATAAATGGTCATTCATCTTAAATTAGACTTTTATGCAAGGGTCAGCATTCCCACTCTGCTATGTTGGGGAGGGGAGGGTTGCACATCCCACACTCCTTCTTATTTAGTGGGTTGACTACAAGTGCCCCAGTGCAGGATTCTTGAATACTGGTATCTCGCAGAGAGGGTCTTGGGTGTCTTGTAGCCCACACAGCCAGCCACTCATGCTCAAACTAGAATACATGTTCAGCAAGCTGCAGCAGCTGTGGGGAGAGAGAGGGCAATTGCTGCACCTTGCCCAAACACAGTAGCCAGTTTCAGGCAAGGTTAATGTGGCAGCAAAAGTCAGAGGGGGATGAGTGTAGGTTAGGGTTTGAAGCATTGATTGAGAAGTTGATTTATGTTTGGGGGGGCCTCAGGTTTATGGAGCAGAAGAGGTTATTAGAGTTAAGGTGCAATTGTGGACTGTAGGCTTAGGAGCAGGAAGGGAATTTTAGGCTTAGAAAACAGGAGAGGAGTTTTAGGGTTAGGGAGTGAGTGGGGACTTTAGGCTTACAGAGTAGAAAGGGAATTTTAGATTTAGGGAATGAGAGGAAAGTTTAAGACTAGGGAGTGGGAGTGGAGTTTTCATGTTTGGGGAGCAATCGGAGAGTGTAAGGTTAGGGATGGACATGCTATGGTTAAGGTTAGAGATCATTCTTTTTTTTTTAATTTGAAAACCTGGCAAGCCAACAATCATACTTTACAAACAGTGCAATCCTCATGCATGGTGCACTTCTTTCTTTCTCTGGCGGTTGTCCCATTTTGCTGTAAAACATTGACCTAATTCAATTTAGCACCATTTCAGGACTCAAAGTTTATACATTGAGGGATTCAACCCAATACTGGAGAATTACATATTAGCTCACAAAAATTAACAAATGGTTATGCATTTAAAATATTCTTGTAATAGAAGCAACTAGTTTAATCATCTAATGTAGTGTCTCTGTCTTTTTTGAGTCTTAAATAATGATTGCCATCATGACTATTTGCCTTTCCTATTCATCTTTTTCCCCTTCACTGCCCTCTTCCCATTTATTCATCTGTTTCTTCCATTATTTCTATAGCTTCATATATTTCAGGGACATTACCAGGTTTCCATTTTCATGTTATTACCTTTTTAGAGACTGATGACAATAAATTGGCTAATTTTTTATTAGGTGATTGTTGTTACCCTCTGGGCACCAGTTCAATACCTTGTACTTTTCTTGTATTTCAAAGTTCTTTACTAAGACTTCCTCACATAGATGCTGCTGTATGTCCCACTTAAACTTATCTAATCTCGTACACAACCAAAAATTTGTTCCCAATCCTTTTTTGCGCAATTTTACAACTCCAACAATTTTGGTCAACCACCAGACATATTTTGCTTAGTCTATATAGTGTACATGGATATTTACAGAAACAGTTCCAACTGAAGATTCTGAACTTCCTAGATTGTGTAACTTGATTTGTTATCAGACATTCCGTTCCTTTTGAGTTACTTGATGCCCTTTTACATTCACCCATCCGTTTATAGTCATGTCCGCTGTTGTCACATTACACACTTTATGCAGTCAATATATTCATTTTTTTGTTGTAGTTGCCTGATCTTGCTTCCCTGGTAACGTTTCTCCTTTACTAATAATCCCTCTGCTTCGCTTAGTTTTAGTCAGTCTAAATGCCATATGCAGCACTTGTTCCCCTGTCACTCCACTACCTTGTTTCCCTGCATCATTTGCTCCCAGTATACTGGTCACAGTTCTCTTTTACAACATTCTTGTAATATCTGCAAGTTCTTTCCCTTCATGTCCCTAAACTTATGGGATACAACTCTGCCATTCATTCTTTAAACTGGCCCAAGTCAGTGTTTTAGGGTTAATGTTCAGGTTCTGGTAAGGCTATGTATTTCAGTACGGTTGAGCAGTCGGAGGGATAGGTAGCACAGTAGGATCGGGCTAGAGGAGTTAGGGTGTGTGCCAATTTCAGCAAGTGGCAGTGAGCGAGTGTGTCTTGAGCGATTCGCACATGATCTCCTATTGAATATAATCAGCCCTGAGGTCACTAGTATCTAGAGAAAAGCCAAATACTTGTTTTCAATAAAAAATCAAGTATTTACTTTTCTTCTTTCATCCCACATTTTGAGCAAAGCACCGTTTTTGAAAAACAATACCCAAATCAATATGATGTTGGTATTATGTTTCAGCAGATGAGGTGACACACTGATAACTCGATCAAATAAAGACAACGACACTCTCTTGCCTGCTACACTATGAAAATAAACGTGCATGTTATTTGCTTTAAATGACATTTCAGTACTAATATATGCAGTAAGTAAGTTTTAAATGACCTGCCAATCAAGCAAAACTACTGTTTAAAATAATTTTAAATTTCAGTGAAAACAATTTTTTTTCACCCTGGAGGAATAGCAAGGCAAATCGCAAGTCAAACTTGTTTCATCGTTTTTCACATGCACTCCTAATGAGCAGGTGTATGCAATGCAAACAGGCAAAATGTTTTGCATTTTTATCAGTCGAAGATTTACACAGAGTTATACATCAGTTTGGTCTAATCATAATCTAGAAAAGCAAGTCATGAATTAGATGCAAATATAGCTATGAACAGTTCACTCAATCAGTTAGCAAATACAAATAAATATGTATGATTATTCATAGCCTAAATAAAAATATCACATTCTGAGCCAGAGGTGTGGAATAAATTATGCTAAAGCCAAAGAAGATAAGTACATCATAAACAGTTTATAAAGCTGTAAATTTCAGGTTGGAAGTTTTTTTTAATATGAAAATATATCTTCTGAGTTGGTGTCAATTATTAAACAGAACTATAAAATATGATACATAAAGTCTTAAACAAATCAGATATTATTCTCTAAATAAAAATGTATCCCTGCAAATATGCCTTTCCTATCAGCTTTCATTCTTGAAGTTACATTTTCCTAAAATATGATGCCAGTTCTTCTAAAAAAATCCAAGTGATTCCTGATGCAGATTCCAAAGCCAATACAGAGCAGACAAGTAATGTGTTTGACTTACCTGTGAAAATAAAATTGTCATTAAATTTCAGCTTCGATAGTCAAGAGTGTAGTGTAGCATTACTAAGATTTGGCCCTAAATACAAATATCAGAATATTCAAGGGCTACTTAGTCAAAAAAGCAAACTCCAAAACTAATCCATATATCAAGATTCCTCCCTATGACATTTACATGAAAATAAACACACATACATGCACACACACACACACACACACACACACACACACACACACACACACACACACACACACATACATACACATGCGTGCACACCAAATTCACTATCCATTTAACTTCAATGCACCAAAATATGTAAAAGATAGCACATACGTGGGGATCCCCAAAAACTTTTATAACCAACTCCAAGATTGTTCCAACCTTCAGATAAGTGCCACAAGGGACACAGAGTCATATAAAGATCAGTCTTGCACACCATTCACACAGCCTGCTCTCACCTTCCACACATTATGCACCAAACACACCTTTTAAATACATGTAACATCCTCTTTCTACACACATTTAGTTCTATACATAAAACTCACATACAGCACAACCTTCTGATCACATACAAAACAATCCCAACAACAGTCAACATTGTAAGCTGCATGGCTTACAAATAGGACATGGCAAGTATCACACACCAACTGGACAGGTGAAATCCTTGGTTACAGTCAAAGTGTCCCACAGGGCTCTGTATTAGGCCCTTACTTGTTTAGATTGTATCTTTCAGACCTTACTTTTTCATCTGAGGTGTTCTACAGTCTATATGCTGATGACCTGAAATTGGGTAAACTGATTGCAAGTGTTAGAGATAAGGCATGTCTGCAAATTAATTTGACTAAATTGACCATTTGGGCACAGGAGAATAATATGTTGATAAATACATCAAAAACTAAGCATATGAGCTTTGGGAGACATAAACTGAAAGGTGAATATTTAATACAGCACATAGTGATTGAAACTGTAGACTCATTCAAGGACCTGAGTACATGAGTATACTCAGCTATGAGTTTTTCTAATCATATCAACTATTTGGTTAATGATAGTTATAGAACTATAGGTTGTATAAAAAGATTTGTAAAGTCTAGGAAATCAAACATAATGAAGTCATTGTTTATTAGTTACATTAGACCCAAACTTGAGTATGGAATAACAATATGGAAACCCTATAACAAAACAAGCATGAATAAACTGGAAAGAGTACAGTGGAAATATACCAAGGGCAACCATGGATGTGAAAATCTAAGTTATTATGAAAAACTAAAATATCTGAACTTGTATAGTGTCTCTTACAGATATTTAAGATGAGATCTTATTCAGGTATATAGGGCATTTAGGGGCAACTACCTCTGGGAATGTTTGGAGTTAACAAAAAGTACTACAGAATCATCAGACAACCTATGTAAGAGATTCTATAGGAATAAGAAGTGTACTAACTGGTTCTCTGACAGAGTAGCTGATGCTTGGAACAGACTACCAAATTACATTAAGGCTAGTACTAGTTTAGATATTTTTAAGAACAGCCTCAACATTTATTATGGGAACAAGTATTTTGGTATATTGGCAAGCTAGAAGGGCATTAATGCCCGTGGTTGAAACATTGGTATGAATGTATGTATTCATTACAATAAAGCCTTTCCAACATACACACACATGCGCTCACACACACACACACACACACACACACACACACACACACACACACACACACACATGCACACACACACACACACATGCACAAACACATACACACATACACATGCACTGCAGGAATTAAGACAACACATATCACAAATACCCGACGCATACACACCACCACCTTTCAAACAGTTACTTCCCCAACAAGACTCACACACACCACATATTTTTGTCTGCTCTCTATTGATCTTACCTACACAAAACTTTCCTTACAAACCTTAAACCACTCACATAAACACAGCCAATGACACATTCATAAATACATACAAACCTGCATCGGTGTTGTATAGCAACAAGCAGTTACTACATTAGATAACTGTCATACATTCTCACATAGACTTTTTGTGTTCCCTTCCCCCTGTTTCATCCAGTCTACTACCTGAGAACCCAACGAGCATTCGCCTGACCACTAGGACTGCAACAGAGGACAGCACCTTGTTACTAGAAGACTAAGGGAAAAAGTTTGTTTCTAAGTGACCTCTGAAGAACTGCTAATATCTTTATTGAATTATGTAAGACCTCATCATATTTGTTATTTTAGAAAAAAATGGAAATAAAAAAGTTTGATTCTGAATTAAAAAAGTATAATACAGTACTCAGTTGCCAAATGGCTATTACATGTATACAAAGGTTATATTGATGCAGTAAATGTAAGATTTATTGTACTATCATGAAAAGCTATTTATAAACTGTTAGAGTATGTTATACAGTGTAATAATATCCATTACATGTAAAATGTGGAGCTGTCTCTTATAGCATTGCATATAATTTCGTTTCAGATCCAAAGAAAACAGTAATGCACAACCTAATGCGACACCTGAATCTATTACTCATGAATGTTTTGTTCTTAGCAATATAAACCAAAAGAGCATGTTCCAAGACATTTTGTGGGAAACCTGTGTATATACTGTTTCACAGAAAAAGATAAAAGATAAGCATTTTGCATACTATACACAGCCAGTTATATTCACTTTGCTGTAATCTCTGGTTGAAATGGGGTTAAGTGATTATATTTTGCTCAATACTGTACACAAACTATGAAGTGCCAAATTGCACAAATTTTGATGAATGTGGTTTATTTATTTTTTAAGTTTTATCCTATATTATTTTGCTTGTTCTTGAACTTAAATAAATAAATAAAATGTCATAAAAACAAAGGAAGCAACATGCCACAGCTATATATAAATTAAAACAATTTAATCCACAACAGACAACAAAAGGTGAGCGCTTTCGTGGACCAAGCCACTTCATCAGACAATGAAATGAAACAAAAAATTCCTTTATATACCATCCCATACTCATTGATTAAAACCCTGCCTTCATTTAAAGTCACATGTCATTTTATATTCGAACACAGCATATAAAACAACTCATTTAAAAATGAAGTAACAAAACCGTGTATAAACCATAATGCAACATTACACATTAAAATGTTATACATTAAAATGTCACTTTAACAGGTCTCTCCCTAAGAGAATGGGCTTAATATTCATTTTGTCATTGAGGCCCTTCCCCATACTGGCCCTGAGTCTCACAATCCATTCAAGTTCTTTTGTCTCAACTTTTAATTTTACATCTTCCTCCCCGAGGTTGTCCATGACTCTATCAATCACCATAAAGGTAAACCTATGTGTATCCCCATGGGTTCCTACATGCCTGGCTAAGGCATTTGTCTCTGCCTTCCTCCCTATATCATAGAGGTACCCCCGTATGTGGTCCCTTAACCTCCTGGTTGTCATCCCTACATAGAATGATGCACAGACCACACAATGAGCCAAATACACAATATTTGTATTATTGCAGTTCGCAGATAGTTTAAACTTAAAAACTCTATCCATGTCAGGGTGTTTAAACTTTCCACTAGAGTCTACATACATACAAAAATTGCAGATTTTATATGGTATAGTACCACCTTCACCCCCAGTGGCACAAACCTGTGCCACCCCTTGTTGTAACCTAGGTCCACATAAAATCCTTTTCAGATTCTTTTTGTTTTTAAAAATTAACTTTGGAGTATCACCCACTAATTCTTTAATCGCATCATCAGCACACAGGATATTCCAATTCCTATGGAAGATGTCTTGTAAAACCTTAATATTGCTAGATTAAGTCACTGACATTCTCATAGGTCCACTTGTGCTCTCTACTATTTGTGATGGCCATTCACCATCAGAGAAGTAGGGCTATTGGGGGTGAAGGTGGTACTGGGCCACTGGGGGTGAAGGTGGTACTATACCCTTTAAAGTCTGCAATTTTTGTATGTATGTAGACTCTAGTGGAGAGTTTAAACACCCTGATATGGATAGAGTTTTTAAATTTAAACTATCTGTGAACTGCAATAGTACAAATATTGTGTATTTGGCTCATTGTGTGGTCTGTGCATCATTCTATGTAGAGATGACAACCAGGAAGTTAAGGGCTCACATGCAGGAGCACCTGTATGATATAGGGAGGAAGGCAGAGACAAATGCCTTACCCAGACACATAGGAAACCATGGGGATACACATAGGTTTACCTTTATGGTGACTGATAGAGTCGTGGACAACCTCAGGGGGGAGATGTGAAATTAAAAGTTGAGACAAAAGAACTTGAATGGATTGTGAGACTCAGGGCCAGTATGGGGAAGGGCCTCAATGACAAAATGAATATTAAGCCCATTCTCTTATGGAGATACCTGTTAAAGTGACATTTTAATGTATAACATTTTAATGTGTAATGTTGCATTATGGTTTATACATGGTTTTGTTACTTAATTTTTAAATGAGTTGTTTTATAAGGTGTATTTGAATATAAAATGACATGTGACTTTAAATGAAGGTGGGGTTTTAATCAATGAGTATGGGATGGTATATAAAGGAATTTTTTGTTTCATTTCATTGTCTGATGAAGTGGATTGGTCCACGAAAGCGCTCACCTTTTGTTGTATGTTGTGGATTAAATTGTTTTAATTTATATATAGCTGTGGCCTGTTGCTTCCTTTGTTTTTATGTTATTGGACTGTTTTTTGGAAGTACAGCTTACCAGCATCACTTCTCTTCTGCTTTTCTTGAAATAAATAAAATGTATTTGTTCATGTGACAGTATCAGCTGATTTTAATGAATCATGTGACTAGTTACTAACATATTTAGGTCACTTTTTCTACCCTGTCTTTTATTCTTAACAAAGTCCATTGTAATTTGAAAGGATGAAAGCACTTTAAAATAAGTGTGTAAATGTTCTTGCAGTAAACATTTTTTTGTTTATTTGAAAGGGTTATTTTCGACACCTATGTTTGATAGTTTTGTACACACTGGCATATTGTACAGTTCAGATATAACCAATCGGTCTGCACTGGCCTACAGAACAATGCCTGCAGAATACACGACACAAATGTCATGTAACATATAGCTGAGCACCTGATGCTTCCCGATGTAGCCATATCCCCAGCTAGCATTTTGCTTGAAATGTACTTGCTTCAATATCATTTGTAAGGGAGGTCTACAGTTACTGTCATTATGCAGCACCAGTGGCGATACTGTATTGTAGCTTGCACAGTTCGATGTCCAAATTGTTTGTGCATAGTTGATGGAAAGGGCTGCATAAGTCAAACTACAGAAGGAACTTAGCAATGGGAGCAACACAGTAAATTACAATATCACTGGTGTGTGCATTTGACACTTACGGTCTATTACAGTATCACTGGTGTGCACATCAGACACTTATGGTACATAAGCGTATCACTGCTGTGTGCATCAGACACAGTACATTACAAGACAATGTTCTGTGTGTCAGACACTTACAGCACATTACAGTAACACTGGAGTGTATGTCAGACTTTTATGGTATTGCAATATCACCGTGCATGTGTTAGACACTTACAGTACATTACACTATCACTGGTGTGTATGCCAGATATTCACGGTACATTACAGTATCAATAGTGTGGGCATCAGACACAGTATGTTACAGTATCACTGGTGTGTGCATCAGACACTTATGGTACATTATAGTATTACTGGTGTGAGTGTCAGACACTTATGGTACATTGTAGTATCACTGGTGTGCGCATCAGACACTTACGGTACATTATAGAATCACTGGTGTGTACATTAGACACGGTACATTATAGTTTCACTGGTGTGCATGTTAGACACAGTACATTATAGTGTCACTAGTGTGCGTGTTAGACACTTACAGTACATTATAGTATTACTGGTGTGCGCATCAGACACTTACAGTACATTATAGTATCACTAGTGTGCACATCAGACACTTACAGTACATTACAGTATCACTGGTGTGCACATCAGATACTTATAGTACATTATAGTATCACTAGTGTGCGCATCAGACACTTACAGTACATTATAGTATCACAGGTGTGTACATCAGACACTTACAGTACATTATGGTATCACTGGTGTGCATATTAAACACTTACAGTGCATTATACTATCACTGGTGTACACATTAGACACCTGCAGTACATTATAGTATCACTAGTGTGCACATCAGACACTTACAGTACATTATAGTAACACAAGTGTGTGCATCAGACACTTACAGTACATTACATTATCACTGGTGTGCACATCAGACACTTACAGTACATTATAGTATCACTAGTGTGCACATCAGACACTTACGGTACATTATATTATCACTGGTGTGTACATCAGACACTTACGGTACATTATAGTATCACTGGTGTGCATGTTAGACACTTACACTACATTATAGTATCACTGGTGTGTACATCAGACACTTACAGTACATTATAGTATCACTGGTGTGTACATCAGGCACTTACAGTACATTATAGTATCACTTGTGTATGCATCAGGCACTTATGGTACATTAAAGTATCACTGGTGTCTACATCAGACACTTACAGTACGTTATAGTATCACTGGTGTGTGCATCAGACACTTACAGTACATTATAGTATCACTGGTGTGTACATCAGACACTTACGGTACATTATAGTATCACTGGTGTGCATGTTAGACGCTTACACTACATTATAGTATCACTGGTGTGTACATCAGACACTTACAGTACATTATAGTATCACTGGTGTGTGCATCAGAGATTTATGGTACATTATAGTATCACTGGTGTGTACATCACACATGTATGGTACATTATAGTATCAATGGTGTGCATGCTAGACACTTACAGTACATTATAGTATCACTGGTGTGTGCATCAGACACGTATGGTACATTATAGTATCACTGGTGTGCATGCTAGACACTTACAGTACATTATAGTATCACTGGTGTGTACATCAGACATGTATGGTACATTATAGTATCACTGGTGTGTACATCAGACACGTATGGTACATTATAGTATCACTGGTGTGCATGCTAGACACTTACAGTACATTATAGTATCACTGGTGTGTACATCAGACACTTACGGTACATTATAGTATCACTAGTGTTCATGTTAGACACTTACAGTACATTACAGTATCACTGGTGTGCATCAGACACTTACAGCACATTACAGTATCACTTGTGAGCATCAGAAACTTACTGTACACTATAAGTGTGCATGTTAGACACTTGCAGTACATTACAGTATCACTAGTGTGTGTATCAGACACAGTATTATCACTGGGGTGTGCATCAGACACTTCCTCTACATTATAGTATTACTGGTGTGCATGTTAGACACTTACTGTACATTATAGTATCACTGGTGTGAGCGTCAGACACTTATGGTACATTATAGTATCACTGGTGTGAGCGTCAGACACTTATGGTACTTTACACTATCACTGGTGTGTATGTCAGACACGTACAGTACATTACAGTATCACTAGTGTGTGTATCAGACACAGTATGTTACAGTGTCATTGGGGTGTGCATCAGACACTTCCTGTACATTATAATATTACTGGTGTGCATGTTAGACACTTACGGTATATTACAGTATCACTGGTGTGAGCGTCAGACACTTATGGTACATTATAGTATCACTGGTGTGTGTGTAAAACAATTATGGTACATTACAGTATCACTGGTTGTGCATTAGACACTAACAGAACATTGCAGTATCACTAGTGTGTGTGTCAGACACTTATGGTATGTTATAGTATCACTGGTGTGTATCAGACACTTACATTACATTACAGCATCACTGGTGTGTGCTAGACATGGTACATTACAATATCACTGGTGTGCATGTTGGAGACTTACAGTACAATAGGGTACTATGGGTGTGTGTGTCAGACACTTACAGCACATTACAGTGTCACTGGTGTGTGTCAGACACTTATGGTATGTTACAATATCAGTGTGTGTTAGACACTTACTGTTCGTTATACTATCACTGGTGTGTATGTCAGACACTCACAGTACATTACAGTATCACTAGTGTGCACATCAGATACAGTATGTTACAGTATCACTGGTGTGTGCATCAGACACTTACAGCACATTACAGTATCACTTGTGAGCATCACAAACTCACTGTACATTATAGTATCACTGGTGTGCATGTTAGACACAGTAATTACTGTATTACTGGTGTGTACACTAAACACTTATGGTACATTATAGTATCACTGGTGTGAGCGTCAGACACTTATGGCACATTATAGTATCACTGATGTGTGTGTCAGACACTTATACTACATTACAGTATCACTGATCTGTGCATCAGACATGGTACTTTACAAAATCACTGGTGGGTGCATCAGACACATGGTACATTACAGTATCACTGGTGTGTGCATCAGACACGGTACTTTACAGTATCACTGGTGTGCGTGTCAAACACTTACAGTACATTACAGTATCACTGGCCTGCGTGTCAGACATGGTACATTACAGTAACACTGGTGTGTGCATTAGACACTTAGGGAACATTGCAGTATCACTGGAGTGTGCATCAAACACTTACGGTACTCTGCAGTATCACTGGTGTGCACATCAGACAAATGGTACATTATAGTATCACTGGTGTGTACATCAGACACTTACGGTACATTATAGTATCACTGGTGTGCATATTGGATACCTACAGTACATTATAGTATCACTGATGTGAGCATTAGACACTTTTGGTACATTATACTATCACTGGTGTGCGCATTAGACACTTACGGTACATTACAGTATCACTGGTGTGTGCATCAGACACTTATGGTACATTATTGTATCACTGGTGTGCACATCAGACTCAATACATTACAGTATCACTGGTGTGTACATCAGACACTTACGGTACATTATAGTATCACTGGTGTGCATGTTAGACACTTACAGTGCATTCGAGTATTACTGGTGTGAGCATCAGACAGTTATGGTAAATTATAGTATCACTGGTATGCGCATCAGGCACTTATGGTATGTTACAGTATCACTGGTGTGGGACAGATACTTGCAGTACATTACAGCATCACTGGTGTGTGTCAGACACTTATGGTACATTACAGTATCACTCGTGTGTGTCAGACACTTACAGTACATTATACTATCACTAGTGTGGGTGTTAGACACTTATGGTACATTATGGTATCACTGGTGTGAGCGTCTGACACTTATGGTACATTATAGTATACTGGTGTGTGTGTCAGACACTTACTGTACATTACAGTATCACTGGTGTGAGTATCAGACACTTATGGTACATTACAGTATCACTGGTGTGTGCATTAGACACGGAACATTGCAGTATCACTGGTGTGCGTGTCAGTCATGGTACATTACAGTATCACTGATGTGCACATCAGACACTTACAGTAAATTACAGTATCACTGGTGTGTGTCAGACACATACAGTACATTACAGTATCACTGATGTGTGCATCAGACACTTACAGTACATTACAGTATTACTGGTGTGTGCATCAGACACAGTACTTTACAGTATCACTGGTGTGTGCATCAGACACTTGTGGTACATTATAGTATCATGGGTGTGCGTGTTTGACACTTGCAGCACATTATAGTATTACTGGTGTGTGTCTGACACAGTACAATATAGTATCAATGGTCTGCGCGTCAGACACTTATGGTACATTACATTATCACTGGTGTGTGTATCAACACTTACGGTACATTACAGTATCATTGGTGTGTGTCAGACACTTACAGTACATTACAGCATCACTGGTGTGTGTCAGACACTTATATTACATTACAGCATCACTGATGTGTCAAACACGGTATATTACAATATCATTGGTGTGTGTGTTGGACACTTACGGTACATTAGAGTATCAATTGTGTGTACGTCAGACACTTACAGCACATTATAGTATCACTGGTGTGTGTGTAAGACACTTATGGTATATTACAATATCACCGTGCATGTGTTAGACACTGTACATTACACTATCACTGGTGTGTATGTCAGACACTCACAGTACATTGCAGTATCAGACAGGATATGTTACAGTATCACTGGTGTGTGCATCAGACACTTACGGTACATTATAGTATCACTGGTGTGAGTGTCAGACACTTATTGTACATTATAGTATCACTGGTGTGCATGGTAGACACTTACAGTACATTATAGCATTACTGGTGTGCGCATCAGACACTTAGAGTACATTACAGTATCACTGGTGTGTGTGTCAGACACATACAGTACATTACAGTATCACTGATATGCACATCAGACACTTACAGTACATTACACTATCACTGGTGTGTGCATCAGGCATGGTACTTTACAGTATCACTGGTGTGTGCATCAGACACTTATGGTACATTATAGTATCATGTGTGTGTGTGTTAGACACTTACAGCACATTATAGCATCACTGGTGTGTGTGCCTGACACTTACAGTACATTACAGTATCACTGGTCTGCACGTCAGACACTTATGGTACATTACAGTATCAGTGGTGTGTGCATCAAACACTTACGGTACATTATAGTATCATTGGTGTGCCTGTAAAACACTTACAGTACATTATAGTATTACTGGTGTGCGCATCAGACACTTACTGTACATTATAGTATCACTGGTGTGAGAGTCAGACACTTAAGGTACATTATAGTATCATTGGTGTGTGTCAGACACGGTATGTTATAGTATCACTAGTGTGTGTCAGACACTTAAAGTACATTACAGCATCACTGGTGTGTGTCAGACACTTATATTACATTACAGCATCACTGGTGTGTCAGACACGGTACATTACAATATCATTGGTGTGTTCGTTGGACACTTATGGTACATTAGAGTATTACTGGTGTGTACGTCAGACATTTATGGTATGTTACAATATCACCGTGCATGTGTTAGAACATTACACTATCACTGGTGTGTATGCCAGACACTCACAGTACATTACAGTATCAGACAGGATATGTTACAGTATCACTGGTGTGTGCATCAAACACTTACGGTACATTATAGTATCACTAGTGCGCACATCAGACAGTATGTTACAGTATCACTGGTGTGTGCATCAGACACTTATGGTACATTATAGTATCATTGGTGTGCCTGTAAAACACTTACAGTACATTATAGTATTACTGGTGTGCGCATCAGACACTTACTGTAAATTATAGTATCACTGGTGTGAGCGTCAGACACTTATGGTACATTATAGTATCACTGGTGTGAGTGTCAGACACTTATGGTATATTACACTATCACTGGTGTGTATGTCAGACACATACGATACATTACAGTATCACTAGTGTACGCATCAGACACAGTATGTTACAGTATCACTGGGGTGTTCCTCAGACACTTATATTACATTACAGCATCACTGGTGTGTTAGACACTTACGGTACATTACAGTATCACTGGTGTGTGTCAGACACTTATATTACATTACAGCATCACTGGTGTGTCAGACACTTATGGTACATTACAATATCATTGGTGTGCGCGTTGGACACTTACGGTACATTAGAGTATCACTGGTGTGTACGTCAGACACTTACAGTACATTGCAGTATCATTGGTGTGTGTGTAAGACACTCACAGTACATTACAGTATCAGACAGGATATGTTACAATATCACTGGTGTGTGCAGCAGACACTTACGGTACATTATAGTATCACTAGTGTGCACATCAGACACAGTATGTTACAGTATTACTGGTGTGTGCATCAGACACTTACGGTACATTATAGTATCACTGGTGTGCAAGTTAAACACTTACAGTACATTATAGTATTACTGGTGTGCGCATCAGACACTTACTATACATTACAGTATCACTGGTGTGTGCATCAGACACAGTACTTTACAGTATCACTGGTATGAGCGTCAGACACTTATGGTACATTATAGTATCACTGGTGTGCATGGTAGACACTTACAATTGTTGTTGTTGTGTCTTTCGGCTTTTCCCGGTTAGGGGTCGCCACAGCGAAACTCCAGTCTGCTAATGATTGGTAGTTGATGTTTACGTGCCGAGTTACCAGCCCTGATGCACAACCTTCAAAGAAGGTATGCCCATTCACGCATGTCTCCACGCAGAAGACGCTCTAACTGAGAATTGAACCGGACAGCGTCTTACTGTGTGGTGTGCGCATCAGACACTTACAGTACATTACAGTATCACTGGTGTGTGTGTGTCAGACACATACAGTACATTACAGTATCACTGATGTGTGCATCAGACACGTACAGTACATTACAGTATCACTGGTGTGTGCATCAGACACGGTACTTTACAGTATCACTGGTGTGTGTATCAGACACATACGGTACATTATAGTATCATGGGTGTGTGTGTTAGACACTTACAGCACATTACAGTATCACTGATGTGTGTGTCTGATACTTACAGTGCATTACAGTGTCACTGGTCTGTGTATCAGACACTTATGGTACATTACAGTATCACTGGTGTGTGCATCAAACACTTACGGTACTTTACAGTATCATTGGTGTGTGTCAGACACTTATGGTATGTTATAGTATTACTGGTGTGCGCATCAGACATGGTACATTATAAAAACAAAAGAAAAAAAAGAAAAACTAAAGGGTATGTTATGGTATCACTGGTGTGTGTCAGACACTTACAGTACATTACAGCATCACTGGTGTGTGTCAGACACTTATCTTACATTACAGCATCACTGGTGTCAGACACGGTACATTACAATATCATTGGTGTGTGCGTTGGACACTTATGGTACATTAGAGTATTACTGGTGTGTACATCAGACATTTATGGTATGTTACAATATCACCGTGCATGTGTTAGAACATTACACTATCACTGGTGTGTATGTCAGACACTCACAGTACATTACAGTATCAAACAGGATATGTTACAGTATCACTGGTGTGTGCATCAGACACTTACGGTACATTATACTATCACTAGTGTGCACATCAGACACAGTATGCTACAGTATCACTGGTGTGTGCATTAGACACTTACGGTACATTATAGTATCATTGGTATGCCTGTAAAACACTTACAGTACATTATAGTATTACTGGTGTGCGCATCAGACACTTACTCTACATTATAGTATCACTGGTGTGAGCGTCAGACACTTATGGTACATTATAGTATCACTGGTGTGAGTGTCAGACACTTATGGTACATTACACTATCACTGGTGTGTATGTCAGACACTTACAGTACATTACAGTATCACTAGTGTGCGCATCAGACACAGTATGTTACAGTATCACTGGAGTGTGCATCAGACACTTCCTGTACATTATAGTATTGCTGGTGTGCGTGTCAGACACTTACAGTACATTACAGTATCACTGGTCTGTGTGTCAGACACGGCACATTACAGTATCACTGGTGTGTGCATTAGACACTTAGGGAACATTGCAGTATCACTGGAGTGTGCATCAAACACTTACAGTACATTACAGTATCAATGGTGTGTATATCAGACACTTACGGTACATTACAGTATCATTGGTGTGTGCCAGACACTTACAGTATGTTATAGTATCACTGGTGTGTGTCAGACACTTACAGTACATTACAGCATCACTGGTGTGTGTCAGACACTTATGGTACATTACAGTATCACTGGTGTGTGTCAGACACTAATGGTCCATTATAATATCATTGGTGTGCACATCGGACACTTACAGTACATTGGAGTATCACTGGTGTGTGCGTCAGACACTTGCAGCACATTACACTATCACTGGTGTGTACGTCAGACACTCACAGTACAGTATCACTAGTGTGCGCATCAGACACAGCATGCTACAGTATCACTGTTGTTTGCATCAGACACTTACTGTACATTATAGAATCACTGGTGTGTGCATCAGACACTCACAGTACATTACAGTATCACTAGTGTGCGCATCAGATACAGTATGTTACAGTATCACTGATGTGTGCATCAGACACTTACGGTACATTACAGTATCACAAGTGTGCACATCAGACACAGTATGTTACAGTATCATTGATGTGTGCATCAGACACTTAAGGTACATTATAGTATCACTGGTGTGCCTGTTAAACACTTACAGTACATTATAGTATTACTGGTGTGCGCATCAGACACTCACGGTACAATATAGTATCACTGGTGTGAGCATCAGACAATTATAATACATTATAGTATCACTGGTGTGAGCGTCAGACACATGGTACATTATAGTATCACTGGTGTGCACGTCAGACACTTATGCTACATTAGAGTACCACTGGTGTGTGCGTCAGACACTTACAGCATATTACAGTAGTACTGGTGTGTGTGTCAGACACATATGGTATGTTGCAATATCACCGTGCATGTGTTAGACACTTACTGTACAATACACTATCAATGGTGTGTATGTCAGACATTCACAGTACATTACAGTATCACTAGTGCGCGCATCAGACACAGTATGCTACAGAATCATTGGTGTGTGCATCAGACACTTACAGTACATTATACTATCACTGGTGTGTGCATCAGACATCGTACATTACAGTATTACTACTGTGTGCATCAGACACAGTATGTTACACTATCACTGGAGTGTGCATCAGACACATATGGTACATTGTAGTATCACGGGTCTGAGTGTCATACTCTTATGGTACATTGTACGTTATAGTATCACTGGTGTGTGTGTCAGACACTTATGGTACATTACACTATCACTGGTGTGTATGTCAGACACTCACAGTACATTACAGTATCACTAGTGTGTGTATCAGACACAATACATTACAGTATCACTGGTGTGTACATCAGACACTTACAGTACATTATAGTATCACTGGTGTGCATGTTAGATACTTACAGTACATTAGAGTATTACTGGTGTGAGCATCAGACACTTACGGTGTATTATAGTATCACTGGTGTGCATATTGGACACTTACAGTACATTTTTGTATCACTGGTGTGAGCATCAGACACTTACGGTACATTATAGTATCACTGATGTGCGCATTAGACACTTACGGTACATTACAGTATCACTGGTATGTGCATCAGACACTTATGGTTCATTATAGTATCACTGGTGTGCACATCAGACACAATACATTACAGTATCACTGTTGTGTACATCAGACACTTACGGTACATTATAGTATCACTGGTGTGCATGTTAGATACGTACAGTACATTAGAGTATTACTGGTGTGAGCATCAGACATTTACGGTACATTACAGTATCACTGGTATGCGCATCGGGCACTTACTGTATGTTACAGTATCACTGGTGTGGGACAGACACTTGCAGTACATTACAGCATCACTGGTGTGTGTCAGACACTTATGGTACATTACAGTATTACTGGTGTGTGTCAGATACTTACAGTACATTATACTATCACTAATGTGGGTGTTAGACACTTATGGTACATTATGGCATCACTGTTGTGAGCGTCAGACACTTATGGTACATTATAGTATCACTGCTGTGTGTGTGTCAGACACTTACTGTAAATTACAGTATCACTCGTGTGTGTATCAGACTCTTATGGTACACTACAGTATCACTGGTTGTGCATTAGACACTAACAGAACATTGCAGTATCACTGGTGTTTGTGTTAGACACTTATGGTACATTACAGTATCACTGGTGTGTGTCAGACACTTATGGTATGTTATAGTATCACTGGTGTGTATCATACACTTACATTACATTACAGCATCACTAGTGTGTGCCAGACATGGTACATTACAATATCACTGGTGTGCATGTCGGAGACTTACAGTACATTAGAGTATCATGGTTGTGTGTGGCAGACACTTACAGCACATTATAGTGTCACTGGTGTGTGTGTCAGACACTTATGGTATGTTACAATATCACCGTGCGTGTGTTAGACACTTACTGTACATTACACTATCACTGGTGTGTATGTCAGACACTCACAGTACATTACAATATCACTAGTGTGCGCATCAGATACAGTAGGTTACAGTATCACTGGTGTGTGCATCAGACACTTACGGTACATTATAGTATTACTGGTGTGTGCATCAGACAAAATATGTTACAGTATCACTGGTGTGTGCATCAGACACTTATGGTACATTATATTATCACTGGTGTGTGCATCAGACACTTATGGTACATTATAGTATCATTGGTGTGTGTGTTAGACACTTATAGTACATTACAGTATCACTGGTATGTGTGTCAGACACAGTACATTACAGTATCACTGATGTGTGGATCAGACACTTATGGTATGTTACAATATCATCGTGTGTGTGTTAGACACTTATGGTACATTGCACTGTCACTGGTGTGTATGTCAGACACATTACAATATCACTGATGTGCACATAAGACACTTACAGTACATTACAGTATCACTGGTGTGTGCATCATACATGGTACTTTACAATATCACTGGTGTGTGCATCAGACACTTAAGGTACATTATAGTATCACTGTTGTGCATGTTAGGGACTTATGGTACATTATAGTATCACTGGTGTGTGCATTAGACACTTATGGTACATTATAGTGTCACTAGTGTGCATGTTAGACACTTACAGTACAATATAGTATCACTGGTGTGCAACTCAGACACACACTACATTACAGTATCCCTGGTGTGGGTGTCAGACACGGCACATAACAGTATCACAGACCAATATTGTGCTAGACAGTCAAGAGGAGAAGGTTACCACCTGCACTACACCTCAAGCAACTCATAGCCCTTTAAAACCCACACCATCAACACCCACACATAGCAACACTAATCCCACATATGCGGAGGCCCTTAACATTAACCTGTCCAAGCAGCAAGGACCTCCGAAGCTGAAATGCAAACAAACACCAGTCACAACCAAAGTGACACATAGCTCACAACACCAGTGTGCCACCCAAAAACAGCCCCTAAGGCAAGACAATGTACCCAACACTTTAGTCATAGGTGACTCTACAGCCAAGCACACTCTTCACCAGGCTGAACAAGGAGAAAATTACAGTCAGCTGCGTGTTGGGTGCCAGGATACACCACATAACGCATGCACTCAAGTCACTCCACAACAAGTACAAATATGACTCTGTCATTCTCCATGCTGGAGTGAATGACTTGAGACATACCTCCCTGGACTACATGAAAAGAGACATGGAAGAGTTATTGGATCATGTGGCCCAGGCAGGTATGACCCTAGCCCTGAGTAGCATCCTGCCTTTGCCCAGAATTATACCACAGTATAAGGACAAAATGATTGACTTCAACAATTGGCTAAGCTTCTGGTGTTATTCAAAGGGGATGCAGTATCTGTCTGCCTGGGAAGACATGATCGACAAACCATGATGCTTTGCCAGAGATGGTCTGCACCTGTCACCCCTTGGATTCAGGTTACTGGCTAAAGCTCTTGCCACCCCTATAGTGCCTTTTTTAGGCAAGGTTCAAAGGATAAAACCACCAATGTAACAGATACAAGCATGCAAAATCTGAAGGTAATGCTACTCAATGCTAGACGTCTAAACCTCAAAATGCACTCTCTCGAGGCACTCCTAAAAATGGAGAACATCGATATCTGTGCAGTAACTGAGACCAGGTTCAAGGCTCCAGAGAGCATCCCTGCAATACCAGGCTACAACTCTTACCACACTTTTTGGACACAAAACCAAGACCGAAACAGTAAAGGTGAAGGAGTGTCCATATTCACCAATGATATTCACACCTCCAGGCTAGTTGCCCAACACAATGCATCTGAAATTCTCCAGGTGCAACTAACACTAGGTAAGACTGCAATCCAAAGTGTAGCTTGCTGCAGATCTCCCACCATGCCCCAAGATTCTCACTACACCTTTCTAACATACTGGAAAATATTAAGATACAACCAAATACCCTAATACTGGGTGATTTCAACTACCCTGCCATTAACTGGGAAAACTACTCAGGTACCAACTCCTTTTCCCAACAGTTCTTGGAATTCATAAATTCCAGCACCCTGGATCAAATAATCCATTGTCCCACCAGGGGCTCCAATATCCCAGTCCTGCTCATTACCAACATGGGAGATAGATGCTCTACACCAGTGGTCACCTCCTCATTGGTCAGGTCTGACCATAAGCAAATCACCCTTGACATCCACATCCCACCCCCACCCCTCAGTAAGGAATCCTCCTTAAAAAACTTATCCAAAGCCAACTTCATGCTACTGAAGTCAGAAGTGACAAACTTCATGACACCCATGCAGACGGGATCTGAAATTTCGAATGCAGAATCCTACACTAAGGCACTGTACGAGCACATCCACTCATGCATGAATCGTGCCATCCCAAATAGAACCAAGATGCTCTTATCCAAAAAAAGGAAGCCAATCTGGTGGTCCCCTGCTATAAACAAACTATACAGCAGAAGGAAGAAACTGTTGCAGAAAAGAGGAAAATCCCAGGATGCAAAAAACTCCCTCACCAGCCTAAGTAAGAAGCTGAGATCCCTCATAAAATCCTCAAAAGCTGGTTATGAAAATAAAATTGTCAAAGATTCCAAAGACAACCAGAAGGCATTCTATAGTTATGTCAAGAATCTAAATGGCAATGCTCAGATCTGCTCTGAGCTACAACAGAATGGCATTAAATATACTGATCCCAAGGATATTGCCAATATCCTGACAGATCGATTCAGTGCCAACTTCACCCCCTCTCACCCACTAAAGGGCCCATCTCAATACCAAAAGATTGCCAAATTCCAGTAATCATGGCCACACAGGTAGAAACCGTGCTCTCCAAAGCTAAGAATACAGCATCCATGGGACCAGATGACATCCCAGGCTGTGTACTACATGAACTACAAAATGAACTGGCACCTCACTTAAGTGTCATGTTTAATCATAACCTCACCTCAAGCTTTGTGCCCACTGAGGGGTGCACAGCTACAGTTATCCCACTCCACATGGGGGGATCCACCTTGGAACTCGGGAACTACCGTCCCATCAGTCTGACAAGCCTGATCTGCAAGGGCATGGAACGCATTATCATGGAACTTATAAACAAAGACATTGGCAACCTTCAAACACTGGACCCCACCCAGTTTGGGTTGGTGAAGGGACGATTTTGTCTCCTGAATCTGATTGACTTCTTTGAATCAGTCTCCAGAGCTGTGGATGAGGGTAAGGCGGTCCCCACAGCCTATCTGGACCTCGCCAAGGCCTTCAACACCACCCCCCACTCTGGAATCATAGATAAACTTACTAAGCTGGGCATAAATCCCTATGCCACTCGATGGGTTGCCAACTGGCTTACTGACAGAACCCAGACTGTAAAAGTAGCCGATTCCAAATCCAGCTCCAGACAAGTGACAAGTGGAGTACCTCAGGCTTCAGTCCTGGGACCATTCTTGTTTGGCATCTACTTCTCTGAAGTACAGGCCAACATTAAGGGACTTTGGCTAACAAAGTTCGCAGATGACTGCAAACTGGGAGCCATTATTGAAACGCCAAATAATGTGGATATTTTACAAAAGGGCCTTACAGAAACAGATGCCTGGTGCCAGAGCCATGGGCTCAAGCTTAATGCCAAGAAATGTATAGTTATCCCCTTTGGAAAAAAACATGTACCCATGAATTACTACATAGGTGGCAGTACACTAAACATTGAAAGTTTGATGAGAGACTTAGGGACACAGGTGGACAGTGGTCTCACTTTCGATAACCACATCACCACAACAGTCAGGAAATCCTTCTATGTGGCACACCTCATCACTAAGGGCTTTTCATCCAGAAAAAAGGAGGTCATTCTCCCACTGTACTCATCCCTCATTAGACCCATTATAGAGTATAATGCCCTGTTTGGTATGTACCTCACAAGACATCTGCAACAGCTGGAAAGACCACAGAAATACCTCACTAAAAGAATCACAGGCCTAAAGCAGATGCCATATGCTGATTGTCTAAAAAAATCCAGCTATACTTTGTGGCATATCGTCTACTCAGAGGCGATCTCTGCTTAACATACAAGGCCATGTCAAACCCTGAGCTGATGGACATGCTCCACTTAAAGAAATCCCAATCCCTCAGAGCCACATGTTCCAGGGATCTAAACCTTGTCATCACAATGAACAAAACATGCTGGAGGGATAGGTTCCTGACCCAGAGACTCCCCATACTCTGGAATAGACTGCCCATACATGTCAAGCAGAGCGCCTCCTTGGCCCTCTTCAAAAGGAACATTGATGATTGGATGGGAGATAGGAAATTCACCCCAGAGATCATGTCAGTCACCCTGCTAGACAGGGGTCCAGAGAAGTAAATATCGTGGGAAGAAATATCCAGGGAATTGTTATGGCTAAGCTTGTATAGGCCCTAGGGCTGATAGCCTAGTACCAACATATGAACCTAAGAACAGGTGTGTGCATCAAACACTTACGGTACACACAGTATCATTGGTGTGTGTCAGACACAGTACATTACAGTATCACTGGTGTGTGAATCAGACACTTTCCATACATTACGGTATGTTATAGTATCACTGGTGTGTGTCAGACACTTACAGTACATACAGTATCACTAGTGTGTGTCAGACACGGTACATTACAGTATCACTGGTGTGTGCATCAGACACTTTCCATACATTACAGTATCACTGGTGTGTCCATCAGACACTTATGGTACATTATAATATCACTGGTGTGTGTGTCAGACACTTATAGTACATTACAGTATCACTGGTGTGTGCATCAGACATTTACAGTACATTATAGTGTCACTAGTGTGCATGTAACACACTTATGGTACATTATAGTATCACTATTCTGAGCATCAGACACTTATGTTACAGTATAATATCACTGGTGTGTGTGTGTGTGTGTGTCAGACACTTACAGTACATTACAGCATCACTGGTGTGTGTCAGACACTTATGGAACATTACAGTATCACTGGTGTGTGTGTCAGACACTTATGGTATGTTACAATATCACCATGTGTGTTAGACACTTATGGTACATTACACTATCACTGGTGTGTATCTCAGACACTCATTGTACATTACAGTATCACTGGTGTGTGCATCAGACACTTACAGTACTTTACAGTATCACTGGTGTGTGCATCAGACACTTATGGTACATTATATGGTACATTATAGTATCACTGGTGTGTGCATCAGACAATTACAGTACATTACAGTATCACTCGTGTGTGCGTCAGACACTGTACTTTACAGTATCACTGCTGTGCGTGTCAGACACTTACAGTACATTACAGTATCACTGATCTGCTTGTCAGACTTGGTACATTACAAAATCACTGGTGTGTGCATTAGACACTTAGGGAACATTGCAATATCACTGGAGTGTGCATCAAACACTTACGGCAAATTACAGTGTCACTTGTGTGTGCATCAGACACGGTACATTACAGTATCATTGGAGTGTGTCAGACACTTACAGTATGTTATAGTATCACTGGTGTGTGTCAGACACTTACAGTACATTACAGCATCACTGGTGTGTGTCAGACACTTATGGTACATTACAGTATCACTGGTGTGTGTCACACACTTATGGTACATTATAATATCATTGGTGTGCACATCGGACACTTACAGTACATTAGAGTATCACTGGTGTGTGCATCAGACACTTACAGCACATTACATTATCACTGATCTGTGTGTCAGACATTTATGGTATGTTACAATATCACCGTGCGTGTGTTAGATACACTGTACATTACACTATCATTGGTGTGTATGTCAGACACTCACAGTACATTACAGTATCACTAGTGTGCACACCAGACACAGTATGCTACAGTATCACTGTTGTTTGCATCAGACACTTATGGTACATTATAGAATCATTGGTGTGTGCATCAGACACTCACAGTACATTGCAGTATCACTACTGTGCGCATCAGATACAGCATGTTACAGTATCACTGATGTGTAGCAAAAAGAAACTGCACCTTCCAGTGGAGACTGCTCATCACAAACCAAGAGTAATGAGTAGAAAAAACACATTCAGTCTCACCACAGAAACGACAACCAGGTAACAAAATATCATAAAACTTTAATAATGACAAGCGCTTTCGCGTATTAGACATACGCTTCTTCAGATCATGAATCCCAACAGAACTAAGCAGGTTTTTATACATAGTTGCTATGACTCAATTACATCAAATTAAACCAGATAAAATCAATTAATCAATCTATATGCAATAATTAGCTAGCTATTCAACTGAGGGTATAGGAAAGCTTGCTCAAGTTTAAGCATTTATAGCTTGCATATATAGAACATCACTTAACCATGCCCTTATAATGAAACAATAAAAAACAAAACAAAAATTAATGCCTTGAAGTATTAAAACATTGTACAGTATGCATAGATGTCAAACACATACCTTCATTCAACTCATATATTCAAAGAAGTTGTAAACACCATTTCATCAAAAACTAAAATATAACTTATATATATAAACACTTAATATATATAATTACAGAATGCTATTATGAAAATTAGATTCATTTTGAATATGAAAAACATAGATATATGTGAAAACTTTACTAGATAACCCTAAATCTATTTATAACTGCTCTTTAACTCTCATAAAAATAAAACACATATTTAGACTACATAAAGCATACTGCTATAAATACAAATATAAATATGCATATATAGCTATAAATAAAAACTGCAAATAAATAATCTTATCAAAAGATTTTTTCACTAATCACTATAAATTTATAAAATATGTACATTATCTGCGTGAAGCTAAAAAGGACCTGATGGATACGTATGCATTAAGTCCTGGTGAGTGATGCGCTTTTAATTTAAAAATCCACTCTAACTCCTTTTGTTCCAAGTAGTTCATATAATCTCCACCTCTATTGCCTGGATATACAATCTGTAAAACCCTAAAGAAAAAGGTATGACCAATATTCATGGAAACATGTTTAGCTAGTGCATTAAGTTCGTTCTTGCACCTGATATCATAGAGGTGATTATATATTCTCTGCTTGAGCTTTTGTTTCGTAAGTCCTATATAAAATGCAGGACATTCACTGCAGGATGCTAAATAAATCAACCCAGTTGTTTCACAGGTAGCATAAAACCTTGGTTTGACACAACAACCTAGTGTAGGATGTACAAACTCATATTCAGTGGAAATATATTTACAATAGTTACATTTCCTGCATGGAAACGTGCCTACTTGTTCCAGAGCTACTGTATGTATTGAGGCATTATTCCCAGGACTGGTACATAGTAACTTTTTTAAGGTATTATTGTTTTTATAAGTAAAGCCAGGGGTGTAACCAACAATCGTAGCTGTCTTGTCATCAATGGTTAACACACCCCAGTTCTTATTAATAATATTCCTAATGGCTGTACTGTCATTAGTATATGTAGTAATAAATCTTAGTCTCTCCATAGAATTAGTCCTACTCTTGTAAGTATTATTATCATAATGACATTTCCGGTCTTTATAAGTCATCATGTGTTCCAAATCCTGAGCTTCTACTGTAACCTGAGCTCTTATTTTCTTAACCATGGATACAGCATAGCCTCTATCAACAAAAATGTTCTCCATGTTATCCAATTCTATCTTACGGTCCTTTTCATGCCTACATATCTTCAGCAATCTATTAAACTGACTTCTTACTATACCATTAAAAACATGGCAAAGATGCATACTATCAAATTGAAGTATAGCATTCTTCCAACATTGTTTTCTATAGAGGGTAGATGTCAATCTACCTTCTTGTATACTCAAACAAACATCAAGAAACCTAACTGATTCATATGAAACATCAAATGTAAAAATAAGAAAACTGTTAGTGGTTTCTAGGTGTTTCATGAAAGTCTCAAACTCTATTAGGGTACCATCCCAGACAATCAGGATGTCGTCCACGAAATGTCTATAAATCAGCACCTTACTAAAAGGCCACAGAAATACCTCACTAAAAGAATCACAGGCCTAAGGCAGATGCCATATGCTGATCGTCTAAAAAAAATCCAGCTATACTTTGTGGCATATCGTCTACTCAGAGGCGATCTCTGCTTAACATACAAGGCCATGTCAAACCCTGAGCTGATGGACATGCTCCACTTAAAGAAATCCCAATCCCTCAGAGCCACATGTTCCAGGGATCTAAACCTTGTCATTACAATGAACAAAACATGCTGGAGGGATAGGTTCCTGACCCAGAGACTCCCCATACTCTGGAATAGACTGCCCATACATGTCAAGCAGAGCGCCTCCTTGGCCCTCTTCAAAAGGAACCTTGATGATTGGATGGGAGATAGGAAATTCACCCCAGAGATCATGTCAGTCACCCTGCTAGACAGGGGTCCAGAGAAGTAAATATCGTGGGAAGAAATATCCAGGGAATTGTTATGGCTAAGCTTGTATAGGCCCTAGGGCTGATAGCCTAGTACCAACATATGAACCTAAGAGCAGGTGTGTGCATCAAACACTTACAGTACACACAGTATCATTGGTGTGTGTCAGACACAGTACATTACAGTATCACTGGTGTGTACATCAGACACTTTCCATACATTACGGTATGTTATAGTATCACTGGTGTGTGTATCAGACACTTACAGTACATACAGTATCACTAGTGTGTGTCAGACACGGTACATTACAGTATCACTGGTGTGTGCATCAGACACTTTCCATACATTACAGTATCACTGGTGTGTCCATCAGACACTTATGGTACATTATATCACTGGTGTGTGCATCAGACATTTACAGTACATTATAGTGTCACTAGTGTGCATGTAAGATACTTTATGGTATATTATAGTATCACTATTCTGAGCATCAGACACTTATGTTACATTATAATATCACTGGTGTGTGTGTGTGTGTGTTAGACACTTACAGTACATTACAGCATCACTGGTGTGTGTCAGACACTTATGGAACATTATAGTATCACTGGTGTATGTGTCAGACACTTATGGTATGTTACAATATCACCATGTGTGTTAGACACTTATGGTACATTACACTATCACTGGTGTGTATCTCAGACACTCATTGTACATTACAGTATCACTGGTGTGCGCATCAGACACTTACAGTACTTTACAGTATCACTGGTGTGTGCATCAGACACTTATGGTACATTATACTATTACTGGTATGCGTGTTAGACACATATGGTACATTATAGTATCATTGGTGTGTGCATCAGACAATTACAGTACATTACAGTATCACTCGTGTGTGCGTCAGACACTGTACTTTACAGTATCACTGGTGTGCGTGTCAGACACTTACAGTACATTACAGTATCACTGGTCTGCTTGTCAGACACAGTACATTACAGAATCACTGGTGTGTGCATTAGACACTTAGGGAACATTGTAATATCACTGGAGTGTGCATCAAACACTTACGGTACATTACAGTATCACTGGTGTATGCATCAGACACTTACGGTACATTACAGTATCATTGGTGTGTGTCAGACACTTACAGTATGTTATAGTATCACTGGTGTGTGTCAGACACTTACAGTACATTACAGCATCACTGGTGTGTGTCAGACACTTACGGTACATTACAGTATCACTGGTGTGTGTCACACACTTACGGTACATTATAATATCATTGGTGTGCACATCGGACACTTACAGTACATTAGAGTATCACTGGTGTGTGCGTCAGACACTTACAGCACATTACATTATCACTGATCTGTGTGTCAGACATTTATGGTATGTTACAATATCACCGTGCATGTGTTAGATACACTGTACATTACACTATCATTGGTGTGTATGTCAGACACTCACAGTACATTACAGTATCACTAGTGTGCACACCAGACACAGTATGCTACAGTATCACTGTTGTTTGCATCAGACACTTATGGTACATTATAGAATCATTGGTGTGTGCATCAGACACTCACAGTACATTGCAGTATCACTACTGTGCACATAAGATACAGCATGTTACAGTATCACTGGTGTGTGCATCAGACACTTAAGGTACATTATAGTATCACTGGTGTGTCTGTTAGGCACTTACAGTACATTATAGTATTACTGGTGTGCGCATCAGACACTTACGGCACATTATAGTATCGCTGGTGTGAGCATCAGACAATTATAGTACATTATAGTATCACTGGTGTGCGCATCGGACACTTACGGTACATTAGAGTATCACTGATGTGTGCATCAGACACTTACAGTACATCACAACATCACTAGTGTGTGTGTCAGACACATACAGTACATTACAGTATCACTGATGTGCGCATCAGACACTCACAGTACATTACAGTATCACTAGTTTGTGCATCAGATACAGTATGTTACAGTATCACTGGTGTGTGCATCAGACACTTAAGGTACATTATAGTATCACTGGTGTGCCTGTTAGACAGTTACAGTGCATTATAGTATTACTGGTGTGCGCATCAGACACAATACTATACAGTATCCCTACTGTGTGCGGCAGACACTTACGACACATTACAGTAACACTGGGGTGTGTGTCAGACACTTATGGTATGTTACAATAACACTGTGCGTGTGTTAGACACTTACTGTACAATACACTATCACTGGTGTGTATGTCAGACACTCATAGTACATTACAGTATCACTGGTGTGCACAGCAGGCACAGTATGTTACAGAATCACTGGTGTGTGCATCAGACACTTACAGTACATTATACTATCACTGGTATGTGCATCAGACACTTACGGTACATTACAGTATCACTACTGTGCGCATCAGACACAGTATGTTACACTATCACTGGAGTGTGCATCAGACACATACGGTACATTATAGTATCACTGGTCTGAGCATCAGACACTTATGGTACATTATAGTATCACTGGTGTGTGTGTCAGACACTTATAGTACATTACACTATTACTGGTGTGTATGTCAGACACTCACAGTACATTACAGTATCACTAGTGTGTGTATCAGACTCAGTATGTTACAGTATCACTGAGGTGTGAATGCACATGTATGGTACATTATAGTATCACTGGTGTGCATGTTAGACACGGTACATTATAGTATCACTGGTGTGCACATCAGACACTTATGGTGCATTATAGTATCACTGGTGTGTACATCAGACACTTGGTACATTATAGTATCACTGGTGTGCATATTGGACACTTACAGTACATTATAGTATCACTGGGTGCGCATCAGACATTTACGGTACATTATAGTATCACTGGTGTGCGTATTAGACACAATACATTACAGTATCACTGGTGTGTACATCAAACACTTATGGTACATTATAGTATCACTGGTGTACATGTTAGACACTTAAAGTACATTAGAGTATTACTGGTGTGAGCATCAGACACGGTACATTATATTATCACTGGTATGCGCATCAGGCACTTACAGTATGTTACAGTATCACTGGTGTGGGACAGACACTTGCAGTACATTACAGCATCACTGGTGTGTGTCAGACACTTATGGTACATTACAGTATCACTGGTATGCGCATCAGGCAGTTATAGTATGTTACAGTATCACTGGTGTGGGACAGACGCAGTACATTACAGCATCACTGGTGTGTGTCAGATACTTATGGTACATTACAGTATTATTGGTGTGTGTCAGACACAGTACATTATACTATCACTAGTGTGGGTGTTAGACACTTATGGTACATTATGGTATCACTGGTGTGAGCATCAGACACTTATGGTACAGTATAGTATCACTGGTGTGCATATCAGACACTTACGGTACATTATAGTATCGCTGGTGTGAGCTTCAGACACTTAGGGTACATTATAGTATCACTGGTGTGCGTATCAGACACTTATCGTACATTACAGTATCACTGGTGTGTGCATCAGACACGGTGCATTACAGTATCACTAGGTGTGCACATCAAGACACAGTATGTTACAGTATCACTGGTGTGTGCATCAGACACTTATGTTACATTACAGTATCACTGATGTGCATGTTAGACGCACACGTTATAGTATTACTGGTGTGCACATCAGACACTCATGGTACATTATAGTATCACTTGTGTGAGGGTCAGACACTTAGGGTACATTATAGTATCACTGGCGTTAGCATCAGACACTTTTGGTACATTATAGTATCAGGGTCTATATTAGACACTCGAACATTTAAATGTTCAAATCACTAAAGAACAAACTTTAGTGATCAAATGCTTAAATGTTCAAATATATATAAAAAGTAAAAAAAAAACAAAAGAAAAAAATAAAAACTAAAGGGTGTAAACAGGGGGGCAAGCCCCCCTGCACCCCCACACCCCTGCTACTTAAATATACCAACTCCAAGATCGAGCTACAGTGTAGGAAATGGGAAATTTTCTATTTCCACACTATAGCACACTGAGGTGCGATCTCGAAGTTGGTATATTTAAGTAGCGAGGTTGGGGGTGCAGAGGGGCTTGCACCCCTCCTTAAACCCTTTATTTTTCTTTTTTATGTTATTTTTATAGATATTCGAACATTTAAGCCTTCAATCACTAAAGTTTTTTTTTAGTGATTCAAACATTTAAACATTCGAATATCTAATATAGACCCATAGTATCATTGGTGTGTGTGTCAGACACTTATGGTGCATTACACTATCACTGGTGTGTATGTCAGACACTCACAGTACATTACAGTATCACTATTGTGCGCATCAGACACAGTATGTTACAGTATCACTGGGGTGCACATTAGACACTTACAGTACATTATAGTATAATTGGTGTGTATTTTAGACACTTACAGTATATTATAGTATTACTGGTGTGCGCATCAGACATGGTACATTATAGTATCACTGGTGTGAGCATCAGACACTTATGGTATATGACAGTATCACTGGTATGCGTGTCCGACACAGTACATTACAGTATCACTGGTGTGTGTGTGTGTGTGTGTGTGTGTGTGTGTGTGTGTGTGTGTGTGTGTGTGTGTGTGTCAGACACTTATGGTATGTTACAATATTACCATGTGCGTGTTGGACACTTATGGTACATGAGACTATCACTGGTGTGTATCTCAGACACTCACTGTATATTACAATATCACTGATGTGCACATCAGACACTTACAGTATATTACAGTATCACTGCTGTGTGCATCAGACATGATACTTTACAGTATCACTTGTGTGTGCATCAGACACTTACGGTACATTACAGTATCACTGGTGTGCGTGTCAGACACTTACAGTACATTACAGTATCACTGGTCTGCACATCAGAAACTTACTGTACATTACAGTATCACTGGTGTGTGCATCAAACACTTACGGTACATTGCAGTATCACTGGTATGAGCATAAGACACTGACTGTACATTACAGTATCATTAGTGTGTGTCAGATACGTATGGTATGTTATAGTATCACTGGTGTGTGTCAGACACTTACAGTACATTACAGTATCACTGGTGTGTGTCAGACACTTGCAGTACTTTTGTAGTATCACTGGTGTGTGCATCAGATGTTTTCCATGCATTACAGTATCACTGGTGTATGCGTCAGACACTTACGGTACATTATAATATCACTGGTGTGTGTGTCAGACACTTAAGGTACATTACAGTATCACTGGTGTGTGCATCAGACCCTTACCGTACATTACAGTATCACTGGTATGTGTGTCAGACACGTATGGTATATTATAGTATCACTAGTGTGCGTGTCAGACACTTACAGTACATTACAGTATCATTGGTGTTTGCGTCAGGCATTTTCTGTACATTACAGTATCACTGGTGTGTGTCAGACATGTATGGTATATTATTGTATCACTGGTGAGTGTTAGACACGTATGGTATGTTACAGTATTACTGTGTGTGTGTGCCAGACACTTATGGTACATTACAGTATCACTGGTGTGTGCATTAGACAATTAGGGAACATTGCAGCATCACTGGTGTGTGTGTCAGACACTTTCTGTACATTACAGTATCACTGGTGTGCATGCTGGACACTTACAGTACATTATAGTATCACTGATGTGCATATTAGACACTTACGGTACACTACAGTATCACTGGTGTGCGTGTTTGACATGGTACATTACAGTATAAATGGTGTGTGCATTAGACATTTACTGTACATTACAGTATCACTGGTGTGCGCATCAGACACTTATGGTTTGTTACAATGTCACCGTATGTGCATCAGACACTTGTGATACATTACAGTATCGCTGGTGTGTATGTCAGACACTTGCATACATTACAGTATCGCTGGTGTATGTGTCAGACACTTATGGCACACTAAAGTATCACTGGTGTGTACATTAAACACTTACGGAACATTGCAGTATCACTGGTGTGTGTGTCAGACACTTATGGCACATTACAGTATCACTGGTGTGTACATTAAACACTTACGGAACATTGCAGTATCACTGGTGTGTGTCAGACACTTACGGTACATTATAACATCACTGGTGTGTGCATCAGACACTTACAGTACATTATAGCATCACTGGTGTGTGCATCAGACACTTACAGTACATTATAGTATCACTGGTGTGTGCATCAGGTACTTGTACATGACAGTATCACTGGTGTGTATGTCAAACACTTATGGTACATTAAAGTATCACTGGTATGCGAATCAGACACTTATAGTATGTTACAATGTCACAATGCGTCAGGCACTTATGGTACATTACAGTATCTCTGGTGTGTATGTCAGACACTAATGGTACATTATAGTATCACTGGTGTGCACGTCAGGCACAATACATTATAGCATCACTGGTGTGTATATCAGACACTTATGGTATATTACAGTATCACTGGTGTGCGTGTTAAACACTTACTGTACATTACAGTATCACTGGTGTGCATGTCAGACACCTACAGTACATTACAATATCACTGATGTGTGTGTCAGACACTTACAGTACATTGCAGTATCACTGGTGTGCATCAGACACTTACGGTACATTACAGCATACTGCTGACGTGCGTCAGACAGTTATGGTACATTACAGTATCACTGCTGGATGTGTCAGACACAGTGCAATACAGTATGTGTGTCAGACACGGTATATTACAGTATCACTGGTGTGCTCATCAGACACTTATGGTTCATTATAGTATCACTGGTGTGAGCGTCAGACACTTATGGTACATTATAGTATCACTGGTGTGTGTGTCAGACACTTATGGTACATTATAGTATCACTGGTGTGAGCATCGGACAGTTACGGTACATTATAGTATCACTGGTGTGTGCGTTAGACACCTATGGCACATTATAGTATCACTGGTGTGTGTGTCAGACACTTACAGTACATCATAGTATCACTGGTGTGCGTGTTGGACATTTACAGTATATTATAGTATCAGAGCAGAGACCTCCAAAGCAGAAATCCAAGCAACCTCTACCTCCCCCCCCAACAACAACCATGTATCACATACTTCACAAAGTCAGTGTGCCACGCAATCACAGCCCTTAAGGCTAAATAACACATTCAATACACTAGTAATAGGAGACTCTATTGTCAGGCACACTGACGTCCCACTCACTAGACTGAACAAGGAGAAGGTTACTGTAAGCTGCCTGTTGGGTGCCAGGATATGCCACATAACACAAGCACTCAGGTCACTCCATAACAAGTACAAATATGACTCTGTCATTGTCCATGTTGATGTGAACGACCTGAGACATACCTCCCTGGACTACATGAAAACAGACATAGAGGAGCTCTCTGATAATGTAGCCCAGGCCGGTATGACCCTGACCCTAAGAAGCATCTTGCCCTCACCAAGAATGATGCCACAGAATAAAGATAAAATGATCAATTTTAACAATTGGCTAAACTATTGGTGTTGTTCAAAGGGGATCCAGTGTCTGTCAGCCTGGGAAGACATGCTCGACAAGCCACGTTGCTTTGCCAGAGATGGCTTGCACTTGTCGCCCTTAGGCTTTTGAATACTGGCCACGGCTCTTGCCACCCCCATAGTGCTTTTTTTAGGCAAGGCTCAAAAGACAAACCCACCTCCATAAACAACACAAGAAACCAAAAACTGAAGGTAATGCTACTCAATGCCAGAAGTCTATACCTCAAAATGCATGCACTCGAGGCACTCCTCAGTATGGAGAAAATCAATATCTGTGCAGTAACAAAAACCTGGTTCAAGGCTCCAGAGAGCACCCCAGCACTACCAGGCTATAACTCATACCACACCTTTCGGCCCCAGAACCAGGACCAAAATACAAAAAGGTGGGGGTGTATCCATTTTCATCAAGGATACCCACACCTCCAAGTTAGTAGCACAGCACGAGGCCTCGGAGACCATCCATGTGCAACTAACAGTGGGCAAAGCTGCTTTTCAGATTGTAGCTTGCTACAGATCACCCACCTTGTCTCAGGACCCCCACTCAGCATTCCTGAGAACATTGGAAAATATGAAAGTCCTACTAAACACCATGATATTGCATGATTTCAACTACCCAAACATTGACTGGGAAAACTACTCAAGTACAAACTCCTTTGCCCAATGCTTCCTAGAGTTTATAAACTCAAATGCCCTGGAACAACTGGTTACCACTCCCACAAGAGGTGACAACATATTGGACCTAATCATCACCAACATGGGGTATCAATGTTCCACACCAGAGGTAAACCCCTCGCTGGTAAGATCAGACCATAAACTAATCACACTGGACATCCACATCCCAACCCCACCCCCGGCCAAGGAAACCACTGTGAAAATTTTTTCAAATGTAAACTTCACACTTCTCAAGACCAAGGTGGAAAGTTTCAAAGCCCCCTTGCTAAAGGATAATGCTGCCCAAACTGCAGAATCCTTTACAAATGCATTTTATGAGCACCTACAGGAATGCATGGATCAAACCATCTCAAGTAAAACCAAGACTCACTCCTCCAAAAAGAGGAAACCAGTGTGGTGGACCCTGGCCATAAATAAGCTATACAACAGAAGGAGGAAACTATTACATGATCGAGTAAAATCCCAAAAAGGGAAGGCATCCCTGATCAGTATTAGCAAGAAACTACGATCCCTCATAAAAATCATCCAAGGCCAGCTTCGAAAGAAAAATTGCCAAAGACTCTAAAGATAATCACAAAGCCTTCTTTAGCTATGTCAAGAATCTAGGCTGCAACTCTCAGATCTGCTCTGAGCTAGTGCAAAATGGCAAAAAAATCCACTGAACCAACTGACATTGCCAACATCCTGGCTGACAGGTTCAGTGCAAACATTACCCCCCCCACCCCCAAAAGGGCCCATGTCCATCCCAGAAGAATGCAGAGCCCCAGACATCACAGACACACAGGTGAAAACAGCCCTCTCCAAAGCCAAAAACACAGCATCAATGGGACCGGATGGTATCCCAGGCTGCGTCTTACACGAGCTCCAAAATGAACTAAACCCTCACCTAAATTCACAGTTCAAACTCAGCCTTACTACAGGCTATGTACCCAAAGAATGGCGTACAGCAACATGTATCCCACTCCACAAAGATGGTGCCACAACGGATCTTGGGAATTATCGCCCTATAAGCCTGACTAGCCTGGTCTGCAAAGCTATGGAGCGCATCATCATGGAACTCATTAACAGAGACATTGGGAACCTCCAGACACTGGACCCTATCCAATTCGGCTTTGTTAAAGGCAAATCTTGCCTCCTAAACCTAGTTGACTGCTTTGAAATGGTTACCAAGGCCATAGATGAGGGAAAGGTAGTCCACACAGCCTACCTGGACCTCGCAAAGGCCTTTGACACCATTCCCCACTTTGGCATTATAGATAAGCTTACCAGCTTGACCATTAACCCCTATGTCACGAGATGGGTTGCCAACTGGCTCATGGATAAAACTCACATGGTCAGAGTTGTGGATGCCATGTCCGACTCTAAACTGGTTACAAGTGGCGTCCCACAGGGCTCAGTCCTGGGACACCTCCTGTTCGGTATATACTTCTTTGAGGTACAGACAAGTATGGGAGGATTATGGCTGACAAAGTTCGCAGATGACTGCAAACTAGGGGCCATAATCGGCTCTCCAGCTGACACAGACATCCTCCAGAAGGGTCTCAAGTTGACAAATACCTGGTGTCAGAACCATGGTCTCAAGCTAAATGCCAAAAAGTGCATAGTCATCCCCATTGGAAAAACAAAGTGCCCACGAGCTACCTCATAGGTGGCAATCCACTAAGTATGGAAGATGTAATTAGGGATCTGGGGACCCAAGTAGATAGCAACATCTCCTTTGATAATCACATTGCCAAAGTGGTTAGAAAATCCTTCTATGTAGCCCACCTAATCATGAAAGGGTTCACATCTAGATCAAGAGAGGTCATTGTGCCCCTCTACTCATCGCACATCAGGCCCATAATAGAGTACAATGCCCCATTTGGGATGTATCTTACTCGACACCTGCAACAGCTGGAAAGACCACAGAAGTACCTCCCCAAGAGGATCGTGGGCCTCAAACAGATGCTCTATGCAGCTCGACTAAAGAAACTCCAGCTCTACTCAGTTGCTTACCGCCTACTCAGAGGCGATCTCTGCCTGATGTACAAGGCCATGTCTAACCTGGAATTAATGGACATGCTCCACCTCAAGAAAATCAAATCTCTTAGAGCCACATGCTCCAAGAATTTAAACCTCAGCACAATAAATAGGACATGCTGGATGGATAGATTCCTATCCCAGAGGCTTCCCTCGCTCTGGAATAGAATCCCAATCTATGTAGGGCAAAGCCCCTCACTGACTCTCTTCAAGAGAAAGAGTGGATGGGAAATCATAAATTTACCCCTGGGATCACTTCAATGGCCCTGCTGGACAGAGGCTCAGGAAACTAATCTAAAAGGGAGGCGAAAGCCAACACATTCTGGCTAGGCTTACAAATGCCCTTGGGCAGATAGCCTAGTACCTACCTATGAACCTATGAACTAGTGCATGCGTTAGACACTTACAGTACATTACAGTATCACTGGTGTCCATATTAGACACTTACAGTACATTATAGTATTACTGGTGTGTGCACCAGACATTTACAGTACATTATAATATATTACTAAAAAAAAAAAATGTTTGCACTTTATTTGCTTTTAGTGTATTTGTGTTTCCTCCTACTTTATTTTGCTTTTCTTAAAAGTACGCAGTATTCTGCTTGAGCACTGATCCAGGCCATCTTTTTTTGGAGAAGGTTCCCCTGCACCCTAGTAAGCAGGGGTGTGCAGTTAGAACTTGTCTGATTGAAGACTGCTGGAACAGGGCTCAGTTTTGAGCTTTTTCTGGTTAATTGGGTAACTTGTTTAAATCAGTTTGTTCATTTTCTATTGTTTTTTATATATATATATATATATATATATATATATATATATATATATATTTATTTATTTATTTATATTTTATATATATATATATATATATATATATATATATATATATATATATATATTTTATATATATATATATATATATTATATATATAATTGCACTTCATTCATCCGCTTTTACTGTATTTGTGTTTCTTCCTACTTTATTACTGGGGGCATTGACTACAACTCTGATCTGCGATATATAACAATAAGTATCCTTTTTTGTGCTTTTAAACTTTTTTTTGAGTGTATCTGCTTTATTTTATATAAAAAAAATATATATATATATATATATATATATATATATATATATATATTTATACACTTGTTTCTTGCCTTTCTCAACTAGTATAGTGCAGTTTTCAGGTTAGTGCTGAATTCAGGGCTGTGTTACAAATCTGTGTTTGCTCATATCTTACTTGGATAGAAGGAAGTTTCTCTGTTCACCTGTGAGAGAGGGGAGCTTTGAGCAGCCTATCTGTCCCTGGAGGAGTGGTTTCAGCCCAGAAATTAGTAGTTTATTGGCCATTTTGGGCAAATTTCTATCTCTTTCATTTCCCTGCTAAAAATACCATATTTGCCCGGTTTTGCATCGTCGGTTAGCTAGGGTAAAACTATTCCTGGCTCCACAAAGTCTTCTCTTCAATTTTTCCCTTGGAACTAGACAAACTTTCAACTTAAGCACTCAAGCCATTCATTTCTCAGCCCAGCACTTGCTCAAAAATGTATAGCAAGCACGTATAAACCCTAGCACTAGACCTTCCTGTACTGTACAGAAGGACAAGGCTCTCTATTCGACCTTACCAGCCATCCAGTAAAACAGTTCACTGTACCTATCCAGGCATGTCCAAAGGGCAGTTTCAGGTGTACTCTCCAGTTCAACAGGTGAATCTGGGCATTTTGAGGCAATGTTATAACTGCCTCATGTACACAAACAACCCTGTCCTCCTACCACCAAACACTAATACATGCGAGAGATGCAGTTATACAGCCAAACTAGAGGTAAAGCTCTCTCAATCCAAGACTGGATCAGACAGTCAAGAGGAGAAGGGAAATACTTGCATCACACCACCAGTCTTACATAAACCCATTAAACCAGCACTGGCAAAAAAAAACATAATTGCATGGAAACATACTCAGAGGTTCTAAATAAAAAATCTGCAAAACCAACAGAGACCTCCAAAGCAAACATCCAAGCAACCTCCACCCCCCCTCAACACAAACCATGAAACACATACTTCACAAAACCTGTGTGCCATGCAATCACAGCCCTTAAGGCAAAATAACATACCCAACATACTAGTAATAGGTGACTCTATAGTCAGGCACACTGACGTCCCACTCACTAGGCTGAATAAGGAGAAGGTTACTGTTAGCTGCCTCTTGGGTGCCAGGATCTGCCACATAACACAAGCACTCAGGTCACTCCAGAACAAGTACAAATATGACTCTGTCATTGCCCATGTTGGTGTGAATGGCCTGAACTGTACCTCCCTGGACTACATGAAAAGAGGCATGGAAGAGCTCTCTGATCATGTAGCCCAGGCCGGTATGACCCTGAGTAGCATCCTGCCCTCACCAAGAATGATACCACAGTATAAAGATAAAATTCTCGATTTCAACAATTGGCTAAGTTTCTGGTGTCATTCAAAGGGGATCCAGTGTCTGTCCACCTGGGATGACATGCTCGACAAGCCATGCTGCTTCGCTAGAGACAGCTTGCACCTGTCACCCTTAGGCTTTCAAATACTTGCCAAGGCTCTTGCCACCCCCATAGTGCCTTTTTTAGGCAAGGCTCAGAAGACAAACCCACCACCATAAATAGCACAAGTAACAAAAAACTGACGGTAATGCTACTCAATGCCAGAAGTCTAAACCTCAAAATGCACGCACTCAAGGCACTCCTCAGTATGGAGAAAATCGATATATGTGCAGTAACAGAAACCTGGTTTAAGGCTCCAGAGAGCATCCCAGCACTACCAGGCTACAACTCATACCATACATTTCAGCCACAGAACCCAAACCGAAATACAAAATGCGGGGGCGTATCCATATTCATCAAGGATACCCAGGTTAGTGGCACAGCACGATGCTTCAGAGATCATCCACGTGCAACTTACAATGGGCAAAACTGCAATTCAAATTGTAGCTTGCTACAGATCACCCACCATGTCCCAGGACCCCCATTCTGCATTTCTGGAAACACTGGGAAACATAAAGGTCCTGCCAAACACCCTAATATTGGGTGATTTCAATTACCCAAACATTAACTGGGAGAACTACTCAAGTACTTACTCCCTTGTCCAACTTTTCCTAGAATTTATAAACTCAAATGCCCTGGTTCAACTGGTCAACACTCCCACCAGAGGTGACAACATATTGGACCTGGTCATCACCAACATGGGCGACTGGTGTTCCACACCAGAGGTCAAACCCTCGCTGGTTAGATCTGACCATAAACGAATCACTTTGGATATCTATATTCTACCCCACCCCGGACAAGAAAGCCACCATGAAAAACGTTTCAAAAGCAAATTTCATGTTACTTAAGACTGAGGTGGAAAATTTCAAAGCCCCCATGCTGAAGGATAACACTGTCCAAGCTGCAAAATCTTTTACTAATGCATTCCATGGGCAGCTACAAGAATGCATGGATCGTGCCATCCCAAGCAAAACCAAGACTCACTCCCCCAAGAAAAGGAAACCAGCCTGGTGGACTCCTGCCATAAACAAGCTATACAATAGAAGGAGGAAACTGGTACAGAAAAGAGTAAAATCCCAAGAAGCGAAGACATCCCTGATCAGTATCAGGAAGAAACTACAATCCCTCATAAGATCATCCAAGGCAAGCTTTGAAAGAAAAATTGCCAAGAACTCCAAAGATAACCACAAGGCATTCTTTAGCTATGTCAAGAATCTAAGTGGTAATGCTCAGATCTGCTCAGAGTTAGTGCAGAATGGCTCAAAATACACTGAACCAACCAATATCGCCAACATCCTGGCAGACAGGTTCAGCACAAACTGCACCCCCCTCTCACCCCCAAAAGAGCCTATAACCATACCAGAAGAATGTAGAGTCCCTGAAATCACAGACACTCAGGTTAAAACAGCCCTCTCCAAAGCCAAAAACACAGCATCAATGGGACCGGACAGTGTCCCAGGCTGTGCTCTACATGAGCACAAAGATGAACTAACCCCTCACCTAAGCACACTGTTCAAACTCAGCCTCTCCACAGGCTACATACCCATAGAGTGGAGAACAGCAACAGTTATTCTGCTCCACAAAGGTGGAGCCACAGCAGACCCCAGGAACTAATGCCCTATAAGCCAGACTAACTTGGTCTGCAAGGCTATGGAGCACATCATCATGGAACTCATTAACAGAGACATTGGGAACCTCCAAACATTGGACCTACCCAGTTTGGCTTTGTTAAGGGCAGATCATGCCTCCTAAACCTAGTGGACTTCTTTGAGACAGTTACCAAGAATATAGATGAGGGAAAGGTGGTACACACAGCCTACCTAGACCTCGCTAAGGCCTTCGACACCATTCCCCATTCTGGTATTATAGACAAGCTCACCAGCCTGAACATAAACCCCTATGTCACAAGATGGGTTGCCAACTGGCTCACAGACAGAACCCACATGTAGAGAGTTGCGGGAGCTAGGTACGTCTCCCAAACAGGTTACAAGTGGTGTTCCCCAGGGCTCAGTCCTAGGACCCCTCCTGTTCAGCATATACTTCTCAGAGGTACAGGCAACCACAGGAGGACTATGGCTAACCAAGTTTGCAGATGACTGCAAACTAGGGGCTATAACTGATTCTCCGGCTGACACAGACATCCTCCAAAAGGGTCTCACTGAGACAGATACCTGGTGTCAAAATCATGGCCTCAAGCTAAATGCCAAAAAGTGCATAGTCATCCCATTTGGAAAAAGCAAAGTACCCACAAACTACCATATAGGTGGTAGTCCCCTAAATACGGAAGATGTAATAAGGGATCTGGGGACCCAAGTAGATAGTAATCTCACATTTGATAATCACATTGCCAAAGTGGTTAGAAAATCCTTCTTCGTGGCCCACCTGATCACAAAAGGGTTCACATCCAGATCAAAAGAAGTCATTGTGCCCCGCTACTCATCACTCATCAGACCCATCTTAGAGTACAATGCCCCATTTGGGATGTACCTTACAACACAACTGCAACAGCTGGAAAGACCACAGGATGTACCTCACCAAGAGGATCAATGGCCTCAAACAGATGCCCTATGCAGCTCAACTGAAGAAACTCCAGTTGTACTCGGTTGCATACCGCCTACTCAGAGGTGATCTCTGCCTGACATACAAGGCCATGTCCAACCCAGAATTGATGGACATGCTCCACCTAAAGAAAATCTTATCCTCTCGAGCCACATGCTCTAGGGATCTAAACCTCACCACAACAATAAATAGGACATGCTGGAGGGATAGATTCCTGTCCCAGAGACTTCCCATGCTTTGGAACAAGATCCCAATCTACATTAGGCAGAGCTCCTCACTAACATTCTTCAAAAGAAACCTTGATGATTGGATAGAAAACAAAAAGTTTACCTCGGGGATCACTTCAGTGGCTCTGCTGAACAGGGGGACAGGGAACTAATCTAAGGGGGTGGCAGAAGCCAACACATTCTGGCTAGGCTTATAAATGCCTTTGGGCAGATAGCCTAGTACCCACCTATGATCCTATGAACCTATGGTGTGTGCATCAGACACTTACAGTACATTATAGTATCACTGGTGTGAGCATCAGACACTTATGGTACATTATAGTATCACTGGTGTGTGTGTGTGTGTGTGTGTGTGTGTGTGTGTGTGTGTGTGTGTGTGTGTGTGTGTGTGTGTGTGTGTGTGTGTGTGTGTGTGTGTGTGTCAGACACTTATGGTACATTACAGTATCACTGGTGTGTGCATTAGACACTTAGGGAACATTGCAGTATCACTGGTGTGTGTGTCAGACACTTACGGTATATTATAGTATCACTGATGTGTGTGTCAGACACTTAAAGCACATTATAGTATCATCGGTGTGCATGTTAGACACTTACGGTACATTGCAATATCACTGATGTGTGCATCAGACACAGTACATTATAGTATCACTAGTCTGCACATCAGACACTTACAGTACATTACAGTATCACTGGTGTGCGCATCAGACACAGTACATTATAGTATCACTAGTGTGTGCATCAGACACAGTACATTACAGTATCACTGGTGTGTATGTCAGACACTAATGATACATTATAGTATCACTTGTGTGCGCATCAGACACTTATAGTATGTTACAATGTCACCATGTGGGCATCAGCCACTTATGGTGAATTACAGTATCTCTGGTGTGTATGGCAAACATTAGTGATACATTATAGTATCACTGGTGTGCACGTCAGGCATTTACAATACATTATAGTATCACTGGTGTGTATGTCAGACACTTATGGTACATTACAGTATCACTGGTGTGCGTGTTAGACACTTACTGTACATTGCAGTATCACTGATGTGTGTGTCAGACACTTACGGTACATTGCAGTATCACTGGTGTGCATCAGACCACTTACGGTACATTACAGCATACTGCTGACGTGCGTCAGACAGTTATGGTACATTACAGTATTACTTCTGGATGTGTCAGACACAGTGCATTACAGTATGTGTGTCAGACACTTATGGTACATTACAGTATCAGTGGTGTACGCATCAGACACTTATGGTACATTATAGCATCACTGATGTGTGTGTCAGACACTTATGGTACATTACAGTATCACTGGTGTGAGCATCAGACACTTATGGTACATTATAGTATCACTGGTGTGTGTGTCAGACACTTATGGTACATTACAGTATCACTGGTATGCGTGTCAGACACTTACAGTACATTGCAGTATCACTGGTGTGTGTGTCAGACACTTACGGTACATTACAGTATCACCGATGTGTGTGTCAGACACTTATGGTACATTACTGTATCACTGGTGTGTGCATCAGACACTTATGGTACTTTACAGTATTAATGGTGTGTGTCAGACACTTACGGTACATTACAGTATCACTGTTGTGCATCAGGCACTTATGATACATTACAGCATACTGCTGACATGTGTGTCAGGCAGTTATGGTACATTAAAGTATCATTGGTGGATCTGTCGGACACTTACAGTGCATTACAGTATGTGTGTCAGACACTTACTATACACTAGACACTTATAGTATGTTACAATGTCACCATGTGGGCATCAGCCACTTATGGTGCATTACAGTATCTCTGGTGTGTATGGCAAACATTAATGATACATTACAGCATACTGCTGACATGTGCGTCAGACAGTTATGGTACATTACAGTATTACTTCTGGATGTGTCAGACACAGTGCATTACAGTATGTGTGTCAGACACTTATGGTACATTACAGTATCAGTGGTGTACGCATCAGACACTTATGGTACATTATAGCATCACTGATGTGTGTGTCAGACACTTATGCACATTACAGTATCATTGGTGTGAGCATCAGACACTTATGGTACATTATAGTATCACTGGTGTGTGTGTCAGACACTTATGGTACATTACAGTATCACTGGTATGCGTGTCAGACACTTACGGTACATTGCAGTATCACTGGTGTGTGTGTCAGACACTTACGGTACATTACAGTATCACCGATGTGTGTGTCAGACACTTATGGTATATTAATGTATCACTGGTGTGTGCATCAGACACTTATGGTACTTTACAGTATTAATGGTGTGTGTCAGACACTTACGGTACATTACAGTATCACTGTTGTGCATCAGGCACTTACGATACATTACAGCATACTGCTGACGTGTGTCAGGCAGTTATGGTACATTAAAGTATCGTTGGTGGCTGTGTCGGACACTTACAGTGCATTACAGTATGTGTGTCAGACACTTACTATACATTACAGTATCACAGGTGTGCATGTCAGACACTTACGATACATTACAGTATCACTTATGTGTGTGTTAGACACTTATGGTACATTACAGTATCACTGGTGGATGTGTCAGACACTTACGGTGCATTACAGTATCACTGGTGTGCGTGTCAGGCACTTATAGTATGTTATAGTATCACTGGTGTGTGTGTCAGACTATTACAGTGCATTACAGTATCACCGGTGTGTGTCAGACACTTTCAGTACATTACAGTATCACTGGTGTGTGTCAGACACTTACAGTACATTGTAGTATCACTGGTGTGTGTCAGACATTTACGGTACGTTACAGTATCACTGGTGCATGCATCAGACACATGGTTCATTACAGTATCACTGGTGGATGTGTCAGACACTTTCAGTACATTACAGTATCACTGGTGTGCATGTTAGACACATGGTACATTACAGAATCACTGATGTGTGTGTCAGACACTTACGGTACATTACAGTATGTGCATCAGATACTTACAGAACATTACAGTGTCACTGGTGTATGCATCAGACACTTACGGTACGTTACAGTATTACTGGTGGATGTGTCAGACACGGTAAATTACAGTATCACTGGTGTGCATGTTAGACACATGGTACATTACAGTATCACTGTGTGTGTCAGACACTTACAGTACATTACAGTATCACTGGTGTGCGCTTAGACACATGGTACATTATAGTATCACTGATGTGCGTGTCAGACACTTATGGTACATTATAGTATCACTGGTGTGTGTGCCAGACATGGTGCATTACAGTATCACTGGTGGATGTGTCAGACACTTACAGTACATTACAGTATGTGTATCAGACACTTACAGAACATTACAGTATCACTGGTGTGTGCATCAGACTCTTACGGTATGTTACAGTATCACTGGAGGATGTGTCAGACACTTACGGTAAATTACAGTATCACTGGTGTGCACGTTAGACACATGGTACATTACAGTATCACTGATGTGTGTGTCAGACACTTATGGTACATTACAGTATGTGCTTCAGACACTTACAGAACATTACAGTATCATGGGTGTGCGTGTCAGACACATGGTTCATTACAGTATCACTGGTGGATGTGTCAGACACTTACAGAACATTACATCACTGGTGTGCGTGTCAGACTACTGAATTTGATCAATGTGCTATTACTGCTCATGTACTTTCTGTGATAACTCTAGTTCTACATGTACATTTCAAGGATTATGCAAGGGTATGTGTTTTTCAGAGATGCCACCTGTAATTATTTGTTAGTGAGCATCAAATGTACATGTATTAATGAAGTTGTTCGTACGCCATGCGATGATGACATGTTTTCCTTAACAATATGCCATTGTTAAGTTCTTGCTCAAACTCCATAAAGCAGAGCATATTCTGGGAGAGTGTTAAACATGGAAGCAAAATCCTGTGTCAGACATATGCATATGGTAAATCAGATGAGGAGTCAGAGCAGAAATTCCATCTCATATTCAAATGTAAATACACCTCCTACCACTTTTGTGAAAAAAATATTTACAGCACTTCATAACCTGCGAGGATGCAAATGCAAAATAAAATATGAGACAACTGTTCACTTTCCATAGCCTGATTTGTTTACCTAGGGAACAGTATGTACAATGTGGCCTTTTGCAAAGCCATACTAATGTATCACCTCAGACTATCAGAAATACAAACAAACCATTAATTAAACAAATAACCATGTCATCTTTTAGTCAAAGGGTCAAAGAGATGTTAAAGAAAAAATACTTATGAAGACTGCTTAGCAGAAAAACACACAGAAGAATGCATACACATACAGACGCACCCACACAACTGTTTGAGTCTAAGCTTGGATCGGAACAGTAAACCTGTACAAATGTTGCTACAGCAAGTCAAATAAACTTCCCCCATAACATAATATATTGTATACATCTGCTTTTACATATAAAATACTAAAATAGAAAATATACTGTTGAAATTTATCACATAAAATATAATTTACCCAAAGGTTGTTTTTGCAGCAAGACTTGTTTTATAAGGACATCTATTTACTAAGAATAAGCAAAACAAAATCAGGAAATAAAGACAGAAACAATGTCAAAAAAGAATACTAGGAATGTGCTCACTTTAGTTTTTCATACAACTGAAAAGAATCGTATATAACTGCTGTTGTTTATTTCAAACAAGAAAAAATGGTGGGTTCACTTGAAAATCAAGAATATTATATATTCATATCCATAGTTCATTACTAAGCTAATTGCTTTTGTGAGCCATTTTAAGACTAGCCAATTACCCCTTGTGAGACTCAAACACTGCACTTTGTGTTTTTAAGGCAAACACCTTAACCATTAGGCCACTATCCCACCCCTTTTTATGTTGCTGCAAACTCGTTAACTGGTTTCAATGTTCTCAATGTTCCAATGCACTGCATAGGCTTATGAATTGGTCAGAGGTCACTGGAAGTGATTGTCCATTTAAAGGCAATCCAAAAATGTGAAAACAATGTGTCAACCTTAGTTTGACAAAATCCTTGGTATCAGCTCCTCTATAGTACTAATTGGTAAGATATTCTACCTTGAGGCTACTCTAGAGTTAAAATGTTTTAAAGCATGTCTTTGAATTGGCGTGAGGAATGCACACACAAAAATGTTATTCCTTGTGCCTTTCTCAATGTTTTATCTAAAGTGGCTGTCGGTATTTCATTATGTGCACATCCACATATCCAAATAAGAACATACTTATGCAAACGGTGGCATACAGAAAACAGATTTTGTTTTTGCAAATTATTTCTACACTTCAGATGTTTAATTCATCTGATTTTGATATGTTCCCTTTAGACTTTCCTTCAAGAGTGATTTGGTAATTTATAGAATATGCCCCTACCCACCCCATATTCAAGAACTGACTGAACAAGGCTAATAAACAGCAGAAGGAAAACTGATGCATATCTGGAGGGGATTGGCCTTATCATTGATTGATTGATTGATTGATTGATTAATTGATTGATTGATTTATTTATTGCATTTGAAAACTGGGTAGGTGGGTTGGCTTCGGACCCTTTTTACTCATGACCTGAACCCATAGGGCAACAACTGTAGTAACAGTACAAAACAGAACAGTGGAACAAATAGCAAGATATTCACGAATGACTAAGATACTAAACATATACCAATTAAAACAAGTTACAAAACATATTCATATTCTAAAAATATATTTAACAAGATGACAGTTATAGCACAAACGATACAAATAGTACATGAAACCATTCTGGATGTGATATTTACAGTGTGCACATGCAGAATGCTAGTTTGCATCATATGACAGCAGACAGACAGAAAATGTTCTTCTTTTTTATTTACACATTAAGCCGTGACATTAAAAGAGTTTTAAGAGAGACTATATTTACTATGATAGCTGCTACCCCCTGGTTTAGTTTCCTATCTGCTTCATGTGATACATGGTTAGACTACCCTCTGCTTCATGTGATACATGGTTAGACTACCCTCTGCTTCGTGTGATACATGGTTAGACTACCCTCTGCTTCGTGTGATACATGGTTAGACTACCCTCTGCTTCGTGTGATACATGGTTAGACTACCCTCTGCTTCGTGTGATACATGGTTAGACTACCCTCTGCTTCGTGTGATACATGGTTAGACCATCCTTTGCTTCGTGTGATACATGGTTAGACTACCCTCTGCTTCGTGTGATACATGGTTAGACTACCCTCTGCTTCATGTGATACATGGTTAGACTACCCTCTGCTTCATGTGATACATGGTTAGACTACCCTCTGCTTCATGTGATACATGGTTAGACTACCCTCTGCTTCGTGTGATACATGGTTAGACTACCCTCTGCTTCGTGTGATACATGGTAAGACTACCCTCTGCTTCGTGTGATACATGGTTAGACTACCCTCTGCTTCATGTGATACATGGTTAGACTACCCTCTGCTTCATGTGATACATGGTTAGACTACCCTCTGCTTATGTGATACATGGTAAGACTACCCTCTGCTTCGTGTGATACATGGTTAGACTACCCTCTGCTTCGTGTGATACATGGTTAGACTACCCCCTGCTTCGTGTGATACATGGTTAGACTACCCTCTGCTTCGTGTGATACATGGTTAGACTACCCTCTGCTTCGTGTGATATATGGTTAGACTTCCCTCTGCTTCATGTGATACATGGTTAGACTACCCTCTGCTTCGTGTGATACATGGTTAGAATACCCTCTGCTTCGTGTGATACATGGTTAGAATACCCTCTGCTTCGTGTGATACATGGTTAGACTATCCTCTGCTTCGTGTGATACATGGTTAGACTATCCTCTGCTTCGTGTGATACATGGTTAGACTACCCTCTGCGTCGTGTGATACATGGTTAGACTACTCTCTGCTTCGTGTGATACATGGTTAGACTACCCTCTGCTTCATGTGATACATGGTTAGACTACCCTCTGCTTCATGTGATACATGGTTAGACTACCCTCTGCTTCATGTGATACATGGTTAGACTACCCTCTGCTTCGTGTGATACATGGTTAGACTACCCTCTGCTTCATGTGATACATGGTTAGACTACCCTCTGCTTCATGTGATACTTGATTAGACTACCCTCTGCTTCATGTGATACATGGTTAGACTCCCCTCTGCTTCGTGTGATACATGGTTAGACTACCCACTGCTTCTTGTGATATATGGTTAGACTACCCTCTGCTTCGTGTGATACATGGTTAGACTACCCTCTGCTTCATGTGATACATGGTTAGACTACCCTCTGCTTCGTGTGATACATGGTTAGACTACCCTCTGCTTCGTGTGATACATGGTTAGACTACCCTCTGCTTCATGTGATACATGGTTAGACTACCCTCTGCTTCGTGTGATACATGGTTAGACTACCCTCTGCTTTGTGTGATATATGGTTAGACTACCCTCTGCTTCATGTGATACATGGTTAGACTACCCTCTGCTTCATGTGATACATGGTTAGACTACCCTCTGCTTCATGTGATACATGGTTAGACTACCCTCTGCTTTGTGTGATACATGGTTAGACTACCCTCTGCTTCATGTGATACATGGTTAGACTACCCTCTGCTTCATGTGATACATGGTTAGACTACCCTCTGCTTCGTGTGATACATGGTTAGACTACCCTCTGCTTCATGTGATACATGGTTAGACTACCCTCTGCTTCATGTGATACATGGTTAGACTACCCTCTGCTTCGTGTGATATATGGTTAGACTACCCTCTGCTTCATGTGATACATGGTTAGACTACCCTCTGCTTCATGTGATACATGGTTAGACTACCCTCTGCTTCGTGTGATACATGGTTAGACTACCCTCTGCTTCATGTAATACATGGTTAGACTACCCTCTGCTTCATGTGATACATGGTTAGACTACCCTCTGCTTCATGTGATACATGGTTAGACTACCTTTTTTCGTTGTAACAGGAAGATGATGCTTCTTTGAAGCAGCTCTCTTTCAGTGTATTTGGTCTGGTTGGCAGATGATTCCATACTGCTGAGGCCAGTTTAAAGAAGGTTCGTTCAGCAGTACTGGGGGTTTAAACCTTAGTCTCACTAGGGACAGGGTATTATTGCCATCATCTGTTAGGAAGTAACTTTGTTGCCCAATATGTAGTTTGGACCTCAGTGGTGGGCAGTGTCCTTAACTGAGAATTATGAAAATTAGACAAGAAAACAAAGGTTGTCCTTTTACTGACTGGTAGTCCTTTGTAGTGTTTTAACAGGTGGCTTTGGTAGGTTCTTTATTCAAAGAGGAGAATGAATCTGCACATTTTGTTGATTGCTGTATGTAATTTTTGAGTATTTGAAATAGAGTGGAATGCTATTAAAGGTAGTCCATATTTCAAATTGGGTATTAGTACATTCTTGGCTAAGGTTTTGGGGATCATTGGAGTTCACAGGCTGGGGATTTTATATCAGAGCTTGAGTGGAGTAAGGGTTTTGGTAACGATCTTATCAGCGTATTTGCTGAAGGAAAGTCAGGTGTCTAGGCTAAATTGTAGATAGTTTTGTTCTAAGATTAGTGGGAGAACATTGCCATTTAGGCTGGTTATGCACAAATGGGGATTTTTTTGAAAGCTTTTTTGATATTCCAAACATCATGATACTGGATTTTAGGGTGTTAGTGAGTAGCCTATTTTCATGGGCATAATTACATGAAAGTGGTTTGATGTTTTGTGGTCAGGAGTGTGCAGGTTATGACTGGATACTAGGGTGAGTACATTATCAGAATATATAATAAGCTATAGGTGTTTGAGGTCTGTGGTGATGTCATTATTAAAGAAAGAGAATAGCAGGGGAGCATGAATAGTTCCCTGGGGAACCCCTATATTAAGGATACCCTGAGTAGAAAGGAGAATGTTAAAATAAACTTGGAATGATCTGTCCTGTGGGTAGCTTTATATCTATCCTTTTGTTGAATTCCCAACATTAAATTTACTAAGTTTCAAGAGTAAAGGGATGTGGTTCATGGTTTCAAATGCCCTCATCGTGCCTGTGAAGAGCCCACTATTCATCTAGATTCATTTGTGTTATTATTCAGAGTGTCTGCATTGCTGGGTGGCATGATGGTGGTGCTGTGGCATCACACTGTAGGCTGAACTTATTCATATGATTGAATGTTTGGTTTTAAATCTGTTTTTCAGTTTTGCTTTGCTTTTGGGCAGAGATTTGCAGTTGGTTGCAAGGCATTGTTTTCTTTGGGTCAGACATTTTAGAGAGCGGTATTTTCATGGCATGTGTAAAAGTTTCGGGGAAAATGTTTATGTTAAGTGATAGATTGTAGATATGTGTAAGAAGACCTGCTAGATGTGCTGCAGACATTTTTAGGGTCTATATTATAAGCACGAAGGTGTACTTACCCGAATACGTAAATGTCAACATGTCTTCCTCGAACTGCAAAAACATCGATCGTCCTGAAGCACGAAATCTGAAAAGTCAAATTGTCATGGTTGGCCCTTCTGTGGTATAGCTCCGTAAGGTAAGTGTGCGATAATTACGGACCTTAGGGTTAGGGTGCAGGTTAAGGTAAGTGCATAGATGGTAATGTATGTGAGATTTAGGAATTGGGATAAATCCTGGCTGCTCTCTGCACCTCTCCCAGTATCTAACCAATGCGTTACCTGCGCATCTTGTGCTTCCTGCACTAGTCTATAGGAATCTAATGGACCCTCTCCAAATATCAGCAGTTCACCTCACTGAATAACTACCCTACAATCTCTCTCTCAAGGACACCAGTAAATTACCTGCTCATCTTGTGCTTCCTGCACTAGTCTATAGGAATCTAAAGGACCCTCTCCAAATATCGGTGGTTCATCTCACTGAATAACTGCCCTACAATCCCTCTCTCAAGGACACCAGTAAAGTATGTCTGTTGAATAATTCCTGCCAGAAAGACTTTCTACTAGTGTACCACTACTACAGGGTTAAAGCAAGTCCTGAGCAAGGACAGCCAGCAGCCTCTACCCCCCCCTTCTGTATCTTCACACACTCTCCCCCAACTTCTATAGAAACCCCTTTTGTCTAGCACCCACTTTCCTTGTTGCACTCTAACTCCCTCTCATATCAGCCTGCAATATTAGACCTGTCCACTAGGTGGCACCCTTATCCCAGCCATAATCTCTTTCGTATCTCTTATGCCCAGCTACTTACTTTCATTTCTCCTGTTGTCCCTTAATTGCTATTCAGTCATCTCACTTTGCCCTCTACTTCTACTGTCTACATCCACCTTTTCTAGGCTCAATTCTCACTATCCTTTTCCCACATCTGACTTTTCCAACTTACCTTCTGGAGTCAGTCCTGCTGATTGTTTTTTATAACTGCATCAGTATCTGTCTCTACCCGCTCCATTCGTGCTGTGGGCTCATCGCTCCTCTCAATACCCCCAATTCCCACCCACCCCCAGGGGTCCTGCTCTTATACTTACTAACCACACCTCTTCCTCTTCCCATTACTCTTATACTTACTAACCACACCTCTTCCTCTTCCCATTACTCTCTGTACACTTTACCATTGTTCATCTTCTCTCATATCTACCTTCTCTTACCACTCCCTTCAATCTTACCACACCTTTCACAATTCCCCATCCTCGCCCTTTATACTTCTATATTCTACCTACACACATCTAATAGTAAATTCTTCCAATGTATAAACCACCCACCCCATTATATGTCTTAATTTTATTCACACTTTTACTACTACCTCCTTTAACCCTTGCCTACTTACTCATCTCCTATGAGTACCCACTATATCCACACCCTCACTACCCTAATAAGTAATGGTACTAGGCTATCAGCCCTAGGGCCTATACAAGCCTAGCCATAACAATTCCCTGGCTATTTCTTCCCACATTATTTACTTTCCTGGACCCCTGTCTAGCAGGGCAACTGACGTGATCCCTGGGGTGAATTTCCTTTCTCCCATCCAAACGTCAAGGTTCCTCTTGAAGAGGTCCAAAGAGGCACTCTGCTTGACATGTATGGGCAATCTATTCCAGAGTCTGGGGAGTCTCTGGGTCAGGAACCTATCCCTCCAGCATGTTTTGTTTATTGTGATGACAAGGTTTAGATCCCTGGAGCGTGTAGCTCTGAGGGATTGGGATTTCTTTAAGTGCACCATGTCCAACAGCTCTGGGTTTGACATGGCCTTGTATGTTAAGCAGAGATCACCTCTGAGTAGACGATATGCGACAGAGTATAGCTGGAGTTTTTTAAGGCGGTCAGCGTAGGGCATCTGCTTTAGGCCTGTGATTCTTTTAGTGAGGTATTTCTGAGGCCTTTCCAGTTGTTGCAGATGTCTTGAGAGGTACATACCAAATGGGGCGTTGTATTCTATAATGGGTCTAATGAGGGATGAGTACAGTGGGACAATGACCTCCTTTTTTCTGGATGAAAAGCTCTTCGTGATGAGGTGTGCCACATAGAAGGATTTCCTGACTGTTGTGGCGATGTGGTTATCGAAGGTGAGACCACTGTCCACCTGTGTCCCTAAGTCTCTTATCACACTTTCTGTGTTTAGTGTACTGCCACCTATATGGTAATTCATGGATACATGTTTTTCCCAAAGGGGATAACAATACATTTCTTGGCATTGAGCTTGAGCCCATGGCTCTGGCACCAAGCATCTGTTTCTGTAAGGCCCTTTTGTAGAGTATCCACATCATTTGGGGATTCAATAATAGCTCCCAGTTTGCAGTCATCTGCAAACTTTGTTAGCCAGAGTCCCTTAGTGTTGACCTGTACTTCAGAGAAGTAGATGCCAAACAAGAGCGGCCCCAGGACTGAACCCTGAGGTACTCCACTTGTCACTTGTCTGGAACTGGATTTGCAGTCGGCTACTTTTACAGTGTGGGTTCTATCAGTAAGCCATTTAGCAACCCATTGGGTGACATAGGGATTAATACCCAACTTAGTAAGTTTATCTATGATTCCAGAGTGGGGGATGGTGTCAAAGGCCTTGGCATGGTCTAGATAGGCTGTGTGGACCACCTTACCCTTGTCCATGGCTCTAGAGACTGATTCAAAGAAGTCAATCAGGTTCAGGAGACAAGATCGGCCCTTCACAAACCCAAACTGGGTGGGGTCCAGTGTTTGAAGGTTGCCAATGCCTTTGTTTATAAGTTCCATGATAATACGCTCCATGGCTTTGCAGATAAGGCTTGTCAGACTGATGGGACAGTAGTTTCCGGGATCCAAGGTGGATCCCCCCTTGTGGATTGGGATAACTGTAGCTCTACGCCACTCAGTGGGCACGAAACCTGAGGTGAGGCTATGATTAAACATGACACTTAGGTGAGGTGCCAGTTCATATTGTAGTTCATGTAGTACACATCCCGGGATGTCATCTGGTCCCATGGATGCTGTATTCTTGGCTTTAGAGAGTGCGTTTTGTACCTGTGTGGCCGTTATTACTGGAATTTGGCAATCTTCCGGTATTGAGATGGGCCATTTAGGGGGTGAGAGGGGGGTGAAGTTGGCACTGAATCGATCTACCAGGATATTGGCAATATCCTTTGTATCAGTATATTTATTGCCATTCCGTTTTAGCTCAGAGCAGATCTGAGCATTGCCATTTAGATTCTTGACATAGTTATAGAATGCTTTGTGGTTGTCTTTGGAATCTTTGGCAATTTTATTTTCATAACTAGCTTTGGAGGATTTTATCAGGCATCTCAGTTTCTTACTGAGGCTAGTAAGGGAGTTTTTTGCATCCTGGGATTTTCCTCTTTTCTGCAAAAGTTTCTTCCTTTTGTTGTAAAGTTTGTTTATGGCAGGGGACCACCAGATTGGCTTCCTTTTTTTGGATGAGAGCATTTTGGTTCTATTTGGGATGGCACGATTCATGCATGAGTGGATGTGCTCGTACAGTGCCTTAGTGTAGGATTCAGCAGTTGAACTTTCAGTTCCCGTCTGCATGGGTGTCATGAAGTTTGTCACTTCTGACTTGAGTAGCATGATGTTGGCTTTGGAGAAGTTTTTTTATGGTGGTTTCTTTACTGGGGGGTGGGGGTGGGATGTGGATGTTAAGGGTGATTAGTTTATGGTCAGACCTGACTAACGAGGGGGTGACCATAGGTATGGAGCATTGATTTGCCATGTTGGTAATGACATGTAGGATTATGAATATAACCTCATGTGTTATTCTAGGATTTTCTGCAGTAGTACTGCCAAAGTCAGGCCTATTATCTGAAGTTTCCCTCTCTTAAATACCTAGATTGTGGGTTCATAATCTTCCTTTTCACTGTCATTGGTATATTTGGTAATTTGAGAGACACACACCTCCTGGTCTTTTTATTGACTGAAAGCATTCATTTACCATCTCAGTGCTGGAACAGGGAGCTTCTCATATTACCAGATGGACAGATAAACTCTTCCTACAGTTTGTGCTGTACTGTCATTACAAAACCTGTGAATTCTTATCACATTGTACAGCTTAATTAAATATCAACTGTTCCTACAACTACTGCTACCAAAAATGTCAATGTTCGAGGGGCGGAGCCTGAATGGCTAACTGAAAAGCAGCATTTTTTGGAGCTCCATAGATTAGTAGTAAATTCAGGAAATTAAATTATCTATTAATAACAAAACTACTACAAATATTTAGTTAATAGTCTAAAGCAACTAAATACACATTTTGGTGGATTTCTAAAATAAATTTCCTGTCAAATTACTTAGAAGTCTATACACAGCATCTGAAGAGATGAGCAACCTAAAGAATTCTCATGCTGACTTGACACTAAAAAAGGAACTACAACTGGTGACTACCACATTACAAGAATTATCAACAAAAATGGATGATTTTAAGATTAATCTACAGAACCTAGAAGAGAACTCACAGAAGCAAACAGAAGTCTTCAAAGAAATATCTCAGCAACACCAGTCAAAGTTAACAAACATTGAAACTTCTTTGACTGACATTGATCAAAGGCTCAAAGAGGAGGAAACACAGAGTTTCTCTTGAAGCAGAATACTTGGTTATCTAACAAACTAGATGATCTTGAAAATAGAGAGAGAAGGTCAGACATCAGGATTTTTGGTTTTCCTGAGAAAACAGAAGGAGGGGACACTATATCTTTTCTAACTCTTGGATACCAGAGGTTCTAAATCTTAAAGAAGGTTTTTCCTTTGGAATAGAAAGGGCCCATCGTGCTCTGGAGAATAGAACTTCAGCAACAACTTTATCAACATCCATCATACCACCAAGATCAATTATAGTAAATTTTTTATCTTTTATGGACAAAGAACTGGTGTTAAAAACAGCTTGGAGGAAAAGTCCTATAAAATATAACCAGAACATAATAAGATTTGACAATGACTACTCCACTAAAGTGCTGGAGCAGAGAAAAAAGGTATGGCCTCTAATAAAAACTCTAAAACAGAATAATATTAAAGCTCAAATAGCCTTTCCTGCAAAAATTAAAATAATGCACCTAAGTGAGATGAGAACCTTCAACACTCTGGAAGAAGCCTTGCATTTCATTCAAAACAATAACATTATAACCATTTCTGAAGATATGGAATGGGCATCCCCATCCCTGAAGAGAACCACTGACAAAAACGGCTGGACTGATTAAAAAAAAAAAAAAAACAGAAAACTGAATCCAAAGTACCAACTTCTACGAAATCTCTCAAAGTGTCAACTGCAACCTAACTATTAAAAGCATCTAAATGGTCTCACCATGTATTAATACCTTTAATCTCATGCATTTATTCACAACATATATATACAAGAAAAGGTATGTTTCTTATAACTATTTATACATGTCTTATCATCCTATTATAACGGATAACTGGTGCCAGAGCCATGGCCTAAAGTTAAATGCCAAAAAATGCATAGTCATACCCTTCGGGAAAAACAAGGTTACCCCTAGCTACCAAATAGGTGGCAATCCACTGAGTACAGAAGAAGTTATCAGGGACCTGGGGACCCAGGTTGATAGTAGTCTGTCATTCGACACCCATGTAGCTAAAGTAGTTAGGAAGACCTTCTACATTGCCCACCTTATCATGAAGGGATTCTCATCTAGATCAAGGGAGGTCATAGTCTCCCTATACTCATCACTCATCAGACCAATGATTGAGTACAATGCCCCATTCGGAATGTATCTGACCCGACACTTGCAGCAGCTGGAGAGGCCACAAAGTTCCTCACCAAAAGGATAAAGGGTCTCAAACATCTGTCCTATGCTGCCCGACTGAAAGAACTCCAGCTCTATTCAGTCGCTTACCGCTTGCTCAGAGGTGACCTTTGCCTAACATACAAGGCCATGTCAAACCCAGATTTGATGAATATGCTTCACCTCAAAAATCTAGATCCGTCAGAGCCACAAGGCGGGAGACTTAAACCTCGACACGGCTATTAATAGGACGTGCTGGAGGGATAGATTCATCACCCAAAGACTCCCTATGCTGTGGAATAAAATCCCGGTATATGTGAGGCAGAGCACCTCGCTGGCCTTGTTCAAGAGAAATCTTGACCAATGGATGGGAGATCGCAGATATACCCCAGGGATTACCTCAGTGTCACTGCTCAACAGAGGCACAGCAAAATAATGGGTATAGTTCCCCATACTAAAGGGGTGGCGTAAGCCACAAAACTATGGGCTAGGCTTGTAAATGCCCTCGGGCAGATAGCCTAGTATGAACCTATGAACCTATGAACCTATTAAGTTTCTCATCTTCTCTTTGTTTTAATAAATAAATGTTAAAAATTTCTACTACTTAATATAGCTATTTATTTAATCTAGTTATTAATATCAAAGTTAAATTATTATGTTTATAACTATGTTTTTCAGCCTACTAGTATTGTCTATTATTTAATTAATTAATTTTCCTTTTATTAAAATGCTTATTGTTATTTTCAGTCTGAGTCTCATACAGTAGCACTTATAGCCTTTTTAGACTATATTAATGAAATGTTCCTCGTAGCTACGAAACGTTCCCATTTTTAAATGGAGAAATGCTATTGAGATCCGTCAGCTAAAATTAAAGTAACTAGAAGGTATTGCCTCGTTGCTGATGCGAATGAGGATGTTAAGAAAGAGACTCGTTTCGAGTCGCAGTTATTACATGTAGTAAACTGTCTATAATATAAATCTGGAGTTTACCTTGCTTATCATTTAGTAATGGAAGAGTAAATATATATATGCTTTATCTGATTGGCTTTGATTGTTCCAAACTGGTGTGTGGTTGTCAGTCTAGATGCGTATAAAACAGTTTTTTTTTTCTATTTTTGTTTTTACATTTTAAATATGCTACCTAAATTTCATTCCATGTTAAAATGTTAGATCGATTAGTAACTAACATACTGTGATTGGGAACTGTATAGAATTATTTGAATTAAACAAAATGAATGTCCTGCCTTTGGATGATGCATTAGAGTAATGTATGGAAGAGGTGATGTAACGAACTGCAAATACACACAGACTACACATTAATTTATATTCATTACAGTATTAAAACATCAACTTCCTTCCCTGGCATAAATGACAATTATTGCATACCTATTTATTTTGAACTTTGTTATACTGCCCACAGCCTATTGCATAATATATACATTACAGTCATTGATAATTAGTTGGGGTCTTTGCAATGGCCTTAAACAATATGTATGCTTCTGGAGAGTATTGCCGTAATCATCACTGCTGGTATTATGGTGAAAAACATTTTTTTTTTTTGCTTCTTGCCTCAGATGCACTGACGAAGAAAGGTTGTACACCAGGGTTATGCCCTATTTGAAATCTTGTCCGGTCTGTCATTGTGTGCTTGCTGCAAGGACTGGGACTATTGTTGCAGCTAGAGGAAAAAATTGTTACTGAAAGTAGGGTTTGGGTTTCTTAGATGGCTGTATTACTGAAATAGTTACTTGGAATGGCTTGACGATTGTTCCTATTTCGGGAAGTTGGCTGACAGTGGAGTGATTTTCTGGGCAGGGTTTGTTGAAATATCTGGCGATCTCTACTTGTCGGGGGTAATTGGTGGGATTTCTCTGTGGAATAGAGGCCGGGAACTGTTGTAATTCTGGTGATGTACTGCTTTGCCTTCTGAATTGATAATGAATGGTGCGTTTTTTGTTGGTTGTAGTTGCAGATTATATGGAACTGATGTACAGTTGTGTTGGGTCAGATTGGAGAACCACTGTTGGTCGAGTGAATTGGTGTTGTATGAGGTCAGATAGTATGCAGAGAGTGGGGTTAAAGTTGCAATGGATACGATGTGAGCTGACCCTGGTGTCTTTGGGTCAGGGGTGGTGTGCTCCTTACAAGGGAGAGTGTCAGTGTCTTGAGTCTTTTTTTTTTCTTTTTTTTTTTTCTCTTTCTCTCTCTCTTCCATTTTCACGGCAGTTGTTTGAGCAGGAAATAAGTGCTTGTGAAGTTTTATAAAAGTCTATTTAGACTGCAGTTTGCACGAGCTAGGGAAAAAGTTTTCTCCTATCTTTACAATCGCAGAGTAGTTTAATATTGTCATAACAACGAGTAGATAATAGGTTCATAGGTTCATAGGTTCATACTAGGCTATCTGCCCGAGGGCATTTACAAGCCTAGCCCATAGTTTTGTGGCTTACGCCACCCCTTTAGTATGGGGAACTATACCCATTATTTTGCTGTGCCTCTGTCGAGCAGTGACACTGAGGTAATCCCTGGGGTATATCTGCGATCTCCCATCCATTGGTCAAGATTTCTCTTGAACAAGGCCAGCGAGGTGCTCTGCCTCACATATACCGGGATTTTATTCCACAGCATAGGGAGTCTTTGGGTGATTAATCTATCCTCCAGCACGTCCTATTAATAGCCGTGTCAAGGTTTAAGTCTCCCGCCTTGTGGCTCTGACGGATCTAGATTTTTGAGGTGAAGCATATTCATCAAATCTGGGTTTGACATGGCCTTGTATGTTAGGCAAAGGTCACCTCTGAGCAAGCGACTGAATAGAGTTGGAGTTCTTTCAGTCGGGCAGCATAGGACAGATGTTTGAGACCCTTTATCCTTTTGGTGAGGAACTTTTGTGGCCTCTCCAGCTGCTGCAAGTGTCGGGTCAGATACATTCCGAATGGGGCATTGTACTCAATCATTGGTCTGATGAGTGATGAGTATAGGGAGACTATGACCTCCCTTGATCTAGATGAGAATCCCTTCATGATAAGGTGGGCAATGTAGAAGGTCTTCCTAACTACTTTAGCTACATGGGTGTCGAATGACAGACTACTATCAACCTGGGTCCCCAGGTCCCTGATAACTTCTTCTGTGCTCAGTGGATTGCCACCTATTTGGTAGCTAGGGGTAACCTTGTTTTTCCCGAAGGGTATGACTATGCATTTTTTGGCATTTAACTTTAGGCCATGGATAAGGTTTTGATTGGCTGTTGGTATACTTGTACCCTACAGAAGCATGTTCACAACACACTTTAGGAAACAAGCTAGATTTCCCTTATCTAGTTATACCCGTACAAGAGCATATAAAATCAAATCTGATTGTTGTTTGAACCATATTTTAACAAAACCATTATTAAAGTAAATCAAGCAACTAAAATGATATAAGTACCTGATCAACACATTCATAGAAACTACTATGCTTTACACCACTTAGATAATTTAAACATATGCATTTTTTGACTGCCTTTCTAAAGCATTACTATAACTATTAGCTGAAATATAATAAGATTAAGCCTATATTTAGATTATAAGGTAATTATACAGTGTCTTTTAAAATCTGATGAACAGTTCTTGAAAGCATATGTTTATGTATTATAAGATGTGATATTCTTTTTTTAATTTATGTTATTGCTTGCAAGCCTTGTGATTAAGGATTAAAGTGTCTGTGTGTTTAAACAAGTGAATGCATATCCAATATGGAAAGTTATATTGATACAATGAGCTGAATATATTAATAATTAGTATAATTCAACTGCATTTGTTTTCTATGTTTAGATGGTAATGATATAGTAGTTAATTCATATTAAACAATGCCTTCTACAACCAAATATTTTTTAATCACAATAAAAGTTGTTTATTAGACTTTTTGATTATTTACAGTATATATGGAGCTCAAAGGAATGGGAAAAGGAAGTTAGAGTGATAGTTCAGCAGATGTTTCAATCTGTTGGACTAGGAATGTATTTCATTCCATGGTGGGTAGGGATTAATGAGCTAACTACTTTAACTTTAGTATTTATTTTAGTTTTTAAATTGTTCATTATTTTTACTGAGCCTGACATATACTTACTGAGTACCTTAGTGATAACATGCTTCACTGAGATAATTGATTATGTACTAATCAATAATACTTTATTTTTTAAGGAGGTGATGATTTCAAGTAAAGTCAATGACCCCTTTAAATATTTCCTCTAAATAATTTGATATGGACCTTTCTATATTATCATTAAACATTAATGGTCTAAATAGTCCAAATAAAAAATCTAACTTACTAAGATATCTAAACTTAAACAGATCCCAAATAATTTTTTTACAGGAAACACATTTCAAGAGCAATGATAATTTCACATGGAACCCAAGTGAGTTCAAGACCTTAGCATGTTCTAATCTTAAAACAAGAGGGGGGGGTAATAATTCTATGGAGAAACAATGTATTAAATCCTGAAATAATACATAGATATATAGACAATGAGGGCCTTATAGCTATAGTCATTCTGAAGTTTAGTAACAGGTTGTGGACACTAGTAAACCTATATTGGTTTCCGGGTATTGGGATGGGGACAGTCAAAAAGCATTTAGATCAAATTACAAGCATATTTAAAGGTAATTTAATAATAGGGGGGACTTTAATTGTATTACAGATATGTCTGAAACTACTAATAAAAAATCTCCATGTCTAACAGCTACTGCAAAATTACTAAAGAAATGGACTGAATCCTTAAAATTAAAAGATACCTTTAATGTTATAGATAGTAATTCCTAGGTATTCTCCCATCAAGATTATAGATATGGTACCCAAACCAGAATTGATAAGATATATATTTCCCAGGATCTTCAAACAAAAATTACTTCCTTTACAATAATTCCTTTCCCCCTCTCAGATCATAATTCTCTAGTTCTAAAAGTGCAAATAAATTTTAAATCACTTGCTTTTCTTACTAGAATTCCTTCATATATTGCAAAAATTAAAGAATTTAAGCAATGGTTAGTGAATGAACTCAATTTCTTTGTAGATGTAAACTACAACTCGGAAGTGAATATAGTAATGGTATGGGATTCATTAAAAGCTTATATCTATGGAAAAATGATTGCATGGTATAAAAATAAAATCAAGGAATGGGAATCAGAACTTCAAGAACTATAAAGGAAGCTCACATTATTTAAATCTAAAAAATCTCCTAATTTATTAGAGAATAAGAAGACAATAGAAGACTTAAATAAAAGATATATTGAAATCTTAAATCACAAAACTAATTTAGCCATGGAGAGGTTAAAAATAAATTCTTATGCCACCTCTCCAAAACACTTACATAACTTATCTGTTAAAGTTAAAATGCAATCTAAAGCTAATACTATTGTTAATATACTACATGAAGAAACAAGTAAGAAAGTCTCGGAAATAGGAAATATTCTAGATGCTTTCAAGTGTCATTTCAAAAATCATTTTTAAAATAACAATAATTTGCCAGAACATCCCCTTTTAGAAAATGTGTTTTCAAATATTAAGCCAATCCCTGAAAGTTTACAAAATGAATTACAAAAATCCAGTAAAACTAGTAAATCTCCCGGAATGGATGGATTAATCACAGAAATTTACAAACTATTCCCCAAAATATAACCTCGTTACTCCATAAAACATTTATTGAAATTCAAACTCATGCATTAATTCCTCCTTCATGGAGTTACTCCTTAATCATACCCATTTTAAAAGAAAACAAAGATGATAATCAATGCAGCTCATATAGGCCAATTTCATTATTAAATAATGATTATAAAATATTTATGTCTATATTGGTTAAAAAAAAACATATGAATGAAATTATCAACTATGACCAAACTGAGTTTATTCAAAATAGACATCCACATGATAACATTAAAAGAATATTGACATTAATTGATTATTTAAACAAAGAAAATATAGAAACCTTAATAACTGGACTAGATATTGAGAAAGCTTTCCATTCCTTGAACTGGGATTATTTAATTAAAATCTTAGAAGCTTATAAATTTCACATCTCCTTCATTAAATGTATTAAAAATGTTTATAAAAACAATTTAACTTAAGTTAAATTAGGACCCTTTACCTCAGAAGCTATACAAGTTACGAGAGGTACTAAACAAGGATGCCCTATGTCACCCATTTTATTTGCATTAGCTATAGAACTATTGACAATATTAACACAAAACAATCCAAAGATAAAAGGAATAAATATATTTGGTCAATATAACTCCAAGATTATGCTCTTTGCTGATGACATACTTCTTACACTATTGAATTCAAAAGAAACATTAGTTGAATTAGATAATCTGATAAAGAAATTTCATAAGATCTCAGGATTCCGATTTAATAAACAAAAGTCTAAATACGTATTATTAAATAAAAAAAAAGATTTTCAAATAGATAAGAATCATATCATAGGAGAACATGTCTCAACAATAAAATACTTATGGATAGACTTGTGTGAAAATATTCAAGCTATATTGAATATTAATTATAGAAGGATCATAGCTATAATAGACTCTCTAGTGGGTAAATATAATAAGTTATTTATAGTTTTTGAAGATAGATTACAGTTAATTAAAATTATTCTTCTCCCTAAAATGTTGTATGTTGTACAAGCCACTTTGTTAATTCCTGAGAAAACTCATCTTAAGAAAATAACATAAATTTTGCTAAGATTTCTGTGGTTTCCTAAAAGAAACAAAATTGCATATACCCATCATATCAGACAATTGGACCAGGGAGGAATAAATTTCCCAGATATTGAATCTTATATAAGAGGAACTTTACTTAAAACTGTGCTTGAATGGATCAATCCAAATTATATGTCTAACTGGAAATTGTTACATTCAACTATAATAATAAATGAAAATAATTTACTTAAAAATTCTACTTTTCTAGACAAGGACAATATATTATGGTACTCACTGGCCTTAAATTATCAATACAATATAACTAAACTAACTAGGACAAATTTAATAAATCATTAATTTGACTAAGTTAGGAAATTTATAAATATGAATATGGATTTAAAGCTTTGGTTTGCAACATTAATTCCCTTCAGCATTACTAAAAACTTTCCAGATAGAATTCATAGAGATATAGTCCTCTCCTGGGAACAGAAAAAATATAATCTGTTGGTTACACTGTCTAAAAAGTCAGCAAGTATGGGATTTACAATATATGATGTCAACTTACAAAGTGAATTCTCATGAATGGTTAATGCTTCAGAATATACTGATGTACTCCAAGGATCTACGTTTGATAATAAATAATTCTTCTTTTTCAAATACACCAAATTTTATATCCAGACTGTTTGAAATTTTATATAATAATAAGAAATTGGAAAATGGTACTTCATATTTATGTAATCTAATAAAAAATTACAAAACACAACCTAAACCAGCATATTGGCAATATATTACTAAAGGATACATGATTCAGTTAACCTCAGAAAATAAATCTAATTTACTTCTCTCAGTAAAATTAACTTCTTGTTCTCATTATTTGAAAATATTTACCTGGAAATTCCTTCATAGATCTTTTTTAACCCCTGATAAAGTTTCAAAAATCAGTCCTTCTAATGCTGGGTTATGCTGGAGATGTCAACAGTATAATAAAGCTGATTGGTCTCACATTTTCTATGATTGTATAAAAATTAAACCCTTTTGGGAAAGTATTAACAATTTCTTGCAGGCGATTTATACAGATAATTTTGTCATGACCAAGGCTTTGTTATTACTGAATATAACTGATAATGCTTATTCTTCAAATAAGACTGACCTTCATTTACTTTGGACTATACTAGCTATAGCTAGGAAATGCATAACAAAGAGATGGAATTCTACCACAGCTCCTAGCAAAGAAGATTTCATATGTCTATTGAAGAGGACAGCCTTAATGGAAATAAAAAACAAAGAATTAAGACTGTTTCCTAGACCATTAACTAAAAACCCTTGGAAAAAAGTGCTAACTTTGATTGATACTTTGCAAATGGATCTAACCTCCTCTTGAAGCAAGTACTATTTAACTTTAATTAAACTATATCTGTGTAATTTGTTATCATGCAAGTTTTAAAATGTCAGGCTAAATGTAAATTTGTATATAGTTAATAATTATCTAACTTGATTGTAAACCGTGATAAGTTTTCATTCATTGTTTATTGCAAATTTAAATTAAAAATCATCCGAGTAAAACAAAATGGCAATGTTAGTAGATATGCCTGTCATCATCCTCCTCCTCATCATCACCATCATCATCATCACCAACATCATCACTGACAACATCATCATCATCATTATCATCATCACCACTACCACCATCATCATCACCAACATCATCATCATTATCACCATCATCATCATCATCACCACCACCATCATCACCACCACCATCATCACCAACATCATCATCATTATTACCACCATCATCATCACCACCATCCCCATCACCAACATCATCATCACCATCATCATCACCACCACCACCACCATCATCATCACCAACATCATCATCATCATCATTATCACCATCATCATTATCATCACCACCACCATCCTCATCATCACCAACATCATCATCACCACCATCATCACCACCACCATTGTCATCATCACCATCATCCCCAACATCGTCGTCATCATAATTATCATCATTAACCCCTTTTTCTCATTTTCTACCTGGGATCAGGATGTTGTTTCAACTCTTACTAACTCTGTCTACTCAATGCCACACTCCTGCCTTCTATGATACTCATGCCAGACTGTCACAGATCTTCTCTTCCACAATCCATCCAGCTCTTTGCTGGACACCTTTCTTTCATCTTGCTTTCTTCCTGCATGTCCCAAATCTTTTTCACCAGATTATCTTCTGCTTTCCTCATGTGTACCCAAACCTCCTGCTCTTATGACCTTATTTCTTCATCTGTCCCATAATGTGCATCATAGCACCCTTCTCAGGCAGTTCATTTCAATCACCTCTAGCTTTCTTATCTGCACTGCCTTTACTGGTTGAACCACTGTTTTGTACACCTTATGTTTCAGCTTCTTTGTCATTCTTCTGTCATGAACTACCCTGACACTCTGTGCCAGTTGGCTGCAGCCCCTCTGATGCTGGCTTTGCCCTCCAAATTTAGACCTCTGTTCTCCTCAACCACACTTCCCAGATACTTGAAGCTGTTAACTTGTTCCACTATTTTCCCTTTTATATCTTCTGATTTCCCCCATTTTCTGCCTTTACAACTGTTTTACGTGTACTCAGTTTCATACCATGTAACTTCAGTTTTGCATTCCATTTCTCTATCCTTTGCTGAAGTCCTTGCTCAGAGTCTGCCTGTAATGCCACATCACCTGCATACAACAACTTTGTTGGTCTGTCCCCTCTGACCTGTTTGCTAATGTAATCCATCACCAGTATGAATAACAGTGCGATCAGAGATATACCCTTGTATACACCCACTTCCACTGGGAACTCCTCTGTGAGCCCAGACACTGTTCAGACCTGAATTACCTGCACTAATTCTACCAATGTTTCTGGGACTTTGAACCACTACAGTACTGCCCAAATCAGCTTTCTTTGGATCTTGTCATATGCTTTCTCCATGTCTAGGAATTCCCAGTTGGACTCTTTCCTCATCTCTAGCTTCTTCTCAACTATCTGTCTCACTGCAAACATCGGGTCAGTTGTGCTGCATCCTGATTTGAATACAAACTGTTCATCTCCCATCTTACTTTCTACTGCTCTGCATATCCATTTATCAGTTACGCTCTCAAGAGGTTTCATGCAGTGTGACAGGACTTTGAGACCTCTGTACTACTCACTGTTGTGAACACAGGCACTAGTATGCCTATTCCACAGTCATCTGGGATACATCTTTCTCTCCACACTGCTATGAGTACCCTCAGGAGCCATTTCTGTCCTATCTCACCCAGCATCTTTATCATATCAGCTGTGACCTCATCTGAGCCTGCTGCTTTCCCTAACTTAATTTTCCTTAGTGCTGTTCTTACTTCTTCTAAGGTGGGCTCATCCTCTTCTGTTATCATAGGCTGTGTCTGGGGCATTACTGCTTCTCTGGGGTTTTCTACATTCAGAAGCTGCTGGAAGTACTCCTTCCATCTGCCTTTGATGTCCTGTGGGCTGGGGAGCAGGTTGTTGCTGGCCTCCCTTATGAAGGGTGTCTAATTATCATCTTTATTTTTCTGTCTTGGCCTTGCAACATGATAAATTTTATTTGTGTGACTTTCCAGAAGCTAGTAGAGTGCATGTGATGCCTTGTTCTTTGCTATTGCAGCTTCTTTTTAGTCTCTTTGTTATACAACCAGTACTCCTTCCCAGCGTGGTCCATCTTTTCTATCTCCCACTTTTTCCTGCACTCCTTCCTTCTTTTGTTGACTTCTTGGACCTCTGCAATCCACCTCCAGCTTTCCCTACTTACCTTATTTGTTCTGTAGTCCTCACACATGCTGTTTTGAGGAGCTGCCATTCTTCTTCAACTCCACTTATTTCCTCTTCTTCTTGAGGTGCTAAAGCCCTGAGTAGTTCCTTGAAATTTTAGGTTTTCTCTCCAATAAACTTCCATGTCTTCAGCCTGGTCTCTGTTGACCTTGGAGCCTTATCTGACCACTGCTTGCAGCTAATTGTGGCAACCACTGGTTTATGTTGTGGGCCAACTGTTTCACTGGGGATGACTTTGCAATCACTGATTCTGCTCCAGTGTCCTTTCCTTACTAGGAGGACGTCTACATGAGTTGCATGCTAACCACTGTTGTATGTAATTTTGTGACTATCTCTTTCTGAACCATGTGTTGACTACTACCAAGCCATTTGCCAGACAGAAGTTTATGATGGCCTCTCCTTCTTTAGTCTTGTTGCCCCACCCATTTGGACCCAGGCAGTCCTCATATCCTGTTCTGTCTGTCCCAATGTGTGCATTCAAGTCACCCATTATCAACACCTGTTCATGTTGTCCTGTTTTATCTAGTGGGTCCTGCAACTGCTGCATGAATGCACTCTTTTCCTCACTATCAATGTTGCCCTATCATTAGACTGGAGTCCGATTGTGATGAGCCTATCACTAATCCTGATGACATCCCTGTCTTCCTTCTGAGGTCTTTCCCTCACCACAATTCCCACACCCCCTGAGTAGTAGAGTCTGGATCCCAAGCCAAGTGGCTTTGTTGCATGCACTTCCCTTCCATCTTGTCTCCTGGATACACAGGCTTTCCAGCCTCCTCCTTACCATCATGTCATCTACTGCCAAGCTCCATCCTGGCAGTGAGCCTACATTAAGTGAAGCAATTCTTAGCACATGTTTGGCAGGATGATTGGTTTTATGTCCAGCTTCCACTCAACAGAGCTAGCCCAGATAACCCAGGCTGGGCAGCTGGACACCGACTTGACTCAGGGCTGCTGGGCTTTATGGTGGGCATACACTGGCCAATAGGGGAACATACACCCTTCCCAGTGTTAGCATGGGTCCCTGGCATAGATCAGAGTAGGCCAGGTCCTCAACCCACTTATCACCAGCAAATATCCATGCCCATTTAGTGACATTAGTCAACACAACAGAATCACCTAGAACCATATTTTATACCATTGAGTGGCTACCCCTGCCATGGTGTGCAGTCTGTGAATCCATATTTTCCTATCATGAGGATACTGCACATCACAATAGATGTCCAAAGTGGTTGGTTTATACAATTCTTCCCCCTGTAGGACACCATGTAGAGTCTGTGCTGTTTCACACAATTCCATTCTTGGGTGATTTTGAGATGGGAACATTCAGCGTGTTTTTTGGAGGTGGGTGGAACCCCACAGAGACACATGTAAAACATGCAGACTCCAAACAGGCATTGGCCAGAGGTCAGGATTAAGCCTTATACCTTGTGTATAGGAGGCAAAGACCTTAACTATTATAGCAAATGATCACAGATTTTAAATTTAATTTAAACGTATCTTCACATGTCTCATAACTCATGCATATAAATTAGACTAAAATATGCAAAAATAGCCAGGATAGTTTATCATGTAGAAAATAAATTACATCAGACTGTATTACCCATTTCGTGGTGGTCTGGCTTTGAAGAAAACAGTTGGGAGACATGCACCATCCCACTGATGCTCAGCTTCAACCATGTTTGTCTCAGATAACAACTTGTGAGGATTCACACTCTTCCCAGCACCTCTCCCAACAGTTCTCCTCACTTCCCATCAGCAGACGTGCTGGTTTATCCCACATGGGAATAGCAGAGCTCACATAAACTGCAATAACTTAAACTCTATCTACAAAAGACATGGTCCTGCCCTTGTCAACCCCCACTTGACTTATTCTCCCTTCTTATCTACATGATTTTTTTTTCTCATTTATCCCTGCACCTTCTGTTACTTTTCCCTCTTTTTCCTATCTTTAAATGCCCCCCCCCAAAAAAAAAGGTTCTTGTATTACTATTGACTCTTTGTACACTGGAATTTCATACTCTATCATAGGTTCATAGGTGTGTACTAGGCTAATGGCCCTGGAGCCTTTACAAGCCTAGCCCATAGAAGTGCCAAGGCATCATGCCACCCAACGTTAGTTCCCAGTACCTCTATCAAGTAGAGCCACTGGAGTGATCCCCAGGGTGAATTTTCTATTTCCCATCCACTCATCAAGATTACTCTTGAAGAGGGCCAGTGGGGTGCTCTACTTGACATGTATGGGAAGTCTATTCCAGAGCATGGGCAGTGTCTGGGTTATGAACCTGTCCTTCCAGCATGTTCTGTTGATTGTGGTAATGAGATTAAGGTCTCTGCAGCATGCATTGTGGAGGGACTGGGCTTTCTTTAGATGTAGGACCGTCTTTATTAATATTTAATATTTATAGATTTGTTACCTAATAGACTTATGTCATGCTATTACTTGCTAGTAGACTTATGTTATCTGTTTATATCTTTGTAACTTCCAAAATAATTGTTAATTTTCTGGAGATTTTCTCCTTGGGTCTCCACTGAAAATGGTTCCCTGGCTCAGCTGGACTAACCCAGTTAACAAATGTCAAGAAAGAAAGAAAAAAAGAACAGGAAATGTCATCAGATCTTTGGAGCAGTGACACAAACAAACACAATATAAAAAGTACTGGCACTTATAAGACCCTATCACATTGCTCCTTGGTGCAACAAATAAATATGAGCCTGCAGATAAGTACAGTGACAGTCCATAACCAAAGGACAGCCACAAAATTTGCTCACTTACTCTCTATTTAGGTTATAATCAAGCTAAATTACATAGTCTATTCTATGCAAAGCATTTGTTCTGTGCACCATGTTAGCTAGACTTCACACTCTCCAGCTCCCTCTCACTACATTCTCCATACAGTAGGATGAGAGATCCACCAGACAGCAAAATTATTAGACCAAAGAGGACAGATGAATGGAGATAAACAGGAATAATTATGGTAGTGCCTCACACAATTGAACTACGTTACATCCTTCACTCCTGCCTTTTTGGAACAAGTTGTTAGTACAGTAGCAAGCCAAGACACTTTGAAGAAAAAGTTTTCTAAAATGTTTCCAAGTAACTCAAAACAACAGAAGGAGCAAATAAAAACAAAAGGAAATTAAATTAAATAGACCTCAAAAAATTCCAGAAACAATTTTTAATGGCTCACTCCATCAGTTGAGGAAAAAGATCAATGGGAAGTCCAGGGCTTTAGAACACCCACCCTTTCTTGAAAACTGGCAGCATTCATTGTAAAAAAAAGACCTAGCCCTACAAGATGGCCTAAAAAAAAGCCCTTCAAACAAAAAAGTCAGCTTATTACCACAGTTCCATTAGTCCCAACACAGAGGTTATATAAAGCCCCCTTTGTCTTACCCATAGTCTTTGGGTCCCAGTGAGAGGAGCTTAGTGAAACAACATTCCAGCAAAAATATAGAGTTTTCTAATCCTAGAACTTACAGTATTACCCTTTCAGCCATACCTATTGTCTAAACATAACACTCAGTACAGAGGACTTTAGGGAACAACAAACATGAGAAGGTCACTTACAGATATGGACAGAAGTCTTAGAGCTAATGTCCATCTGTCCATCTTAGTGACTTCTTAGGCTCACTCTGCATGGGGAAACTGAGATCACATACCAGAAGCCCATTGAATTAAACCATGTTGAAACAGACTTAGAGGAAGGGGATTATGAAGAACATTTTTGACAGCGTCAAACTGGGTTGGGTCCAGTGTCTTAAGATTGTTTATGTCTTTGTTGATCATCATCTTCATGATAATTTGTTCCATAGCTTTGCACATTAGACTAGTTAGACTACTAGATCTATAGATGTTCTTCATGTTTCACTGTTGCAGTCATCACACTTGGGTTATCTGCCTGCAGGTAGCCCTCAGTTGGCCCAAATACCAGAGTCTTGGGATTTCTACATCTAATGCTGTCACCTCTTCCATGACGTCAGGTCATCAGGGGTATAAAACATGCAGCTGACACCATTACACCGGCTTTTCTTGCCATGCGGGAACCCGAAGCAGAAACAGTTTGCAAGTGCCGGTCGTCCGCTAACTGAAATTTTCATTTTTCAAGTTTCAAACCTGAAGTCTTCTAAAGCTAAGTACCCTGTTGGGAACCCTTTTTTCTTGCTCTAACCGATGTCAGAAAAAGTTAACAATTGTCTTGCCTGTGGAAAGCAAATACCTCACAGAGATTTTCATTCTTACTGCATCACCTGTTTAGTACCACACCATGACATTCCTCGCTGTTGGTTTTGTGCCTTGCTCAACGTCCGAACTATTCATCATCGGGCTATTTTTGTCACTAAATTCTTCTGCTCTCGTTCTTCCCATTCCAAAATGGCTTCGATAAGCCATCCGACCACCGATCCTATGAAAAAATCCAAGGATAAAGACAGAGACAGACCGCATAGGTCCAAAACTGCCGATGACGCTTCCGTTAAGCTAGTCGTCAGTCCGATGGTACTCAGTGAGGTGCTTTCGCAGCCCCTGTTACCCACTTCTACAGATTCTCAGGCCTCTACTGAGACCCATTCGGAGTCTGGTATGCCATGAGATGCTTCTTCGACTATGGAACCTGTGGATGTTTCTACCTTGGATGGATCCGCAGCCGCTGTGCAGGCACCAGTTTCTGAGGGTGTATTCAGACCTTCTGATGTTCATATTAAACCGACTACTTCATTAATGACTAAATCTACCAAATTTCTCAGACCCAGAGTTCGCACTATGCCTAGGAAACCGAAGACCAATGCACATTCTCAAGCTACCCTGCCACAGAAACAAATGCTTAGAATGATTGAAGATCTTATTACTTTAATTAGGGGAAGACAGCCTTCCACCTCTAAAAGACAAAGAATTGATTTTCCTTCTGATTCTGTAGACCATGAGTCCGATGACTCTGACTCCTGTGATTACCAGGATATACCCTTATCTACCTATGAGGATTCAGATGCAGAGGATTCCATTCCCTCTGCCTCCCCCCCAGAGGACTTTTCTTTCGGTGAAACCTTGCATACCCTAAGAGAGCATTTCCGCTGGGAATGCCAGGACTACCCACAGTCCAAAAAGAGACTCAGGGGAATTTTTAGACTTGCCTCAGCATAGGCCTCTAGCTATACCCCCTGTCCTGGATTTTGTAGATGATGTCTTCATGGAATCCAGTCTTACCCCTGATACTTTACCACCAACTCTTAGAAAGCCTGACAGGTTCTACAGAGTACCCGACTCTCACAAATTTCTCTTTAAAAATCCCACTGCGGATCCAGAGACCATTTCCCAGGGGCCTAAAGGTAATAAGGCTACTACAGACAAAAACCCTACCCCTTCGGACAGGGATTCTAGGGCTCTAGACAGATGGGGTAAGAAGGTATATACCTCTGCAACTCTTGGCATCAGGGCATCAGGGCTTTAATTTGCCAGTTTCACATGTTGAAGTACCAGCAACATATTATGGAACTAATTAAACAAAAAAATGTTGCTGATTCCTGATTGTACAGAAAATAAAGACTTACAAGAGTTAATGCATTCTGCGAGCCAAATTGGTAAACATACTTTACAGTGTGGTTTTGATGCCTTAGAAGCATCTTGCAGGGCTGCTGTCACTGGGTCTGTTCTGAGAAGGCATGCTTGGCTGAAGGAACAAATCTTGCCAGACCATGTCAAAGCAAAATTACTAGATGCTCCATTAAACCAAGAATGTTTGTTTGGCTCAAAAGCAGAAGAAGTTCTTAAAAAGATGGAGGAAAAAGCTAAATTTATGCAAACTGTTAAATATTTCTTACAGGTAGAGCCACCAAGATTCAGTAGGCATTGGCCTTCAAAAAACTGGTCCTTTCCAGTCCCTCCCAAACCTTCTCAGTCCAAACCCAGGGGCAACAGACCACAAAGACTACAGTCTCAGGGTATGCAGAGATCTAAACAATGGAGTGTTCCCTCCTCAAAAACAGGGAGTGGTAAGCCAGCCTCCTATGGAAAAAGTTCACAATGACTTCTGCATCCTTCCCAGCCATGCCCAAGTACTTGCACCCCTAGGAGGAAAACTCGCCCTACATGCAAAAAACTGGGAGTACATTACCCAGAACCATTGGGTCTTAAACATTTTATCTCAGGGATACAGATTCTCCTTCCATTCACTGCCAACCCCAAGTGGATTGCAAGACCTTCCTCCACACCAATGGGCAGAGGCCCAAAAACAAGTACTTTCTCTTCTCAGTATCAGGGCTATTCAACCTGTTCCAACAGAGCAAAGGGGGCAGGGTTTCTACTCCAGACTGTTCCTGGTGTCCAGAAAAGAGAACTCTTGGTACCCTATCCAGGCTCTGTCTATCCTCAACACCTTCCTAGGGGTTCCAAAATTCAAAATGCTTACTCTCCAACAGCTGCTTCCTATGCTAGCCAAGGACTCCTGGCTAGCAACCCTAGACTTAAAAGAAGTTTATCTGCACATCCCCATAAGGGAATCTTGCAGGAAATATCTGTGTTTTCAGGGCAGGCTCTATGCACTGTCAGTTCTCTGTACTTCCCTTTGACTTATCTACTGCACCCAGGGTATTCACAAAGTGCCTGGTTCCAGCCATTGCATACTGCAAGCAGAGAAATATTCAACATTTACCCATACTTGGACAATTGCCTGATTCAGGCGGACAGTCAGGAATTGCTACTTCAGCACCTGATGTTTGTAAAGAGACTCTTAACTTCTCTGGGGTATACCATCAACAAAAAGAAATCACATCTGGTACCCAGCCAAAAGATTGTATTCCTGGGAGCAAGCTTGAACACAACTTCCCAGATGGCATTCCTCACTAAAGAAAAGCAGGTTTATTTGACAAATTACTTCAAACTATTGGCCACCCAAACCCAGCTATCTGCAAGTAAAATATTGCAAGCCCTAGGGTTCATGGCCTCATGCATTGTCCTAATTCCATATGCAAGACTGCATATGAGGAAACTTCAATGGTACTTAAAAAGTCTTTGGTGTCAACATTCTCAGGACCTGGAAACAGTGATTCCTATCATTCCTTGCCTAAGGACAGAGTCCCTTTAGTGGGCAGAGGCTCGCAACCACAACAAGGGACTCCCTTTCACTCAACCCCCTGCCACCCAAACCCTGACAACAGATGCATCAGACTATGCATGGGGGGCTCATATGGCAGGCAAATGCATTCAAGGCACATGGAGCCCAGGACAAATTCACCTGCATATCAATCAAAAAGAAATGTTAGCTGTACAGAATGCACTGACAGCCTTCAAATACCTTATCCTGTCAGGACAACTCTTGATAAAGACAGACAGCACCACAGTTATGTGGTACATAAACAAGCAGGGAGAAACTCATTCATACCCACTCTGCAGGTTAGCCATGGTTCTGTGGAACACAGCCTTGAGCAATCAAGTGCACCTGCAAGCTCAATTCCTGCCAGGCAAACAAAATTCAATGGCAGACGACTTAAGCAGAAATCTAATGGACCCACACGAGTGGAAACTGGAACCCAACTCATTAAAACTTCTAATACACAGGTGCGGGATACCAGAGGTGGACCTCTTTGATTCCCCCCAAAACCATTAATTGAGCTCATTTTGCACCAGAACTCCCCATAGCCAAGCATGGAAAGTGGATGCCCTATCCTTTACATGGGAAAACCTCTCAATCTATGCCTTTCCCCCTCTGCCCCTCCTTTCAAAAGTACTACTCAAGATCAAACAGGACAGGCCAAGGACAATCCTTATTGCACCAGACTGGCCACGCCAGTACTGGTACCCACTCCAATGCAGACTGACAGCAGTACCACCCTGGCACCTACATCAGACACCCTCTCTGCTGTCCCAGCAGGAGGGACAGATGTTGCATCCTCAGCTGCAAACCCTGAACCTGGCAGCCTGGCTTATTCCCTGAATACATCACCAGCAACCCTCAGCAAACAGGTGCTGGATGTTATCCTTGAGGCCAGGAGGCCCAGTACTAGGAAATCCTATTCAGAAAAGTGGAAAAGATACTGTTCTTGGAGCCAGTCTCAGGGAAAGGACACAGCCATGCCCACCTTACCACAAATGGTAGATTATCTAGCAGAGCTGCTCCACAAAGGCCTGTCCTTCTCATCAATTAAAATTCATGCCTCTGCCATCTCAGCTCATCACAATACTCAGCCACCCCTCTTTGCTAACCCTCCGATCAAACAGTTCCTGAGAGGAGCTAACAATTTAAAAGACCCCCAAGGAGAGCTTCCGCTCCTGCCTGGGACCTTAACTTTGTACTAGAGAAGCTCACGCTTCCCCCTTTTGAGCCTGCTGCAGCAGCAAAGTTAAAATTCCTTTCTTGGAAAACAGCCTTACTTCTAGCCATCACTTCAGCAAGAAGAGTGTCTGAGTTACAGGCCCTTATGGCTGTGGAACCCTTCATTATCTTCCATGTGGACAGGGTTTCCCTCAGGACTAACCCATCATTTATGCCCAAGGTGGTATCCAGTGTGGCTATAAACCAATGCATCCATTTACCAACCTTTTTTCCTAATCCTCAGAATAAAGGGGAAAGGATCCTGTCCTCCTTGGCCATGCACTGACAGCTCAGGTTCTACCTTGACAGGACTAAATCTTTCAGAAAATCTGACCAGCTGCTAGTCAGCTTTGCTACAGGGGCAGAGGGCAAGGCCATTTCAAAGCAAACCATTTCTAAATGGATAGCACATTGCATTAATTTCTGCTACAAACACCATGGAAAACCTACCACACAGGGGATCAGAACTCATTCCACTGGGGCTACCTCAACCTCTACAGCATTTCTCAGGGGAGGCCCTACCAGGGACATCCTGGAAGCTGCAACCTGGAGTTCTGTACACACCTTCACCAAGCATTACCACTTACCTATCTTTTCTAAATCCATAGCTGGATTTGCCACAGCAGTCTTACAAGGCCTGCTAGCCAGCCCTAACACTTCTTGACTGCCTCCACCCTTCCTCAGCTTTGGGAATCAACCCAAGTGTGATGACTGCAACAGTGAAGCATGAAGAACATAGTACAGTTGTGTGCACTTACCATAAATGTAGATGTTCAAGTGTATTCACTGTTGCAGTCCTGGTTACCCTCCCTCCGGCCCCCTGTCTTTTCTATACTTTCTACCTATCCTCTTTTTTGGCCATATCTTAAGGCAATGGTATTTACTTTTTACTGGAGGTGTTCCACACCATGTGATTGCTTCCTATTTTGGGGGCTCCTGACATCTGGGGCAAGAAAAACTGATGTAATGGCGTCAGCTGCATATTTTATACCCCTGATGACCTGACGTCATGGAAGAGGCAACAGCATCTGATGTAGAAATCCAAATACTCTGGTATTCGGGATGACCGAGGGCAACCTGCAGGCAGATAACCCAAGTGTGATGACTGCAACAGTGAATACACTCGAACATCTACATTTATGGTAAGTGTACACAACTGTACTTTTCCAGGACCGGGTGATGGTCCACCCTTATGAAGTGTGATAACTATTGCAGTCCTGGTTTGAGGCTACAGCGAAAAAGTGAGTCAAGTAGTCCTAACAGGTCATGTTTCAAGCTATTTAGAAGGCATCCTGGCATACTGAACTGGCCCGATGAGGCTGTGTTTTTGGTCTTAGCAAGCACCACCAGGACCTGCTCCTTGTGAATAGTTGGGAGGGGTTATGCTAGTAAGTATTTCATGGGAGGAGGCGAGGGGGTTACAGCTAAGGGTGCAAAAAAGTAGAACTGTGTCTGTTTTGCAGCAGCCATGCCAGAAAGATGAAGAAATAGGCCCAGTAGGCCAGTAGGAATAATGGAGGAGGGTAGCAGGTGTTTCTGTCTTGTTACTGCTCTTCTTCCAAACAATATCTCATCGACTCACTACAGCTAATGGACTGCTGCTATTCAAGCAGCTATGTAAATCTTTGGACATGATGCCAAATTTTTATTTGCACTTTGGCCTGTGAATGTTCTACAGAAACGTTTATTTACTATAATGTGGTCACTAGGTAAGACCTAGAGTGGAAGGACCATTTATAGAGTGGGCTCAGGAAATAAATAAATATGAATTTGTCTTTATGCCAACCATTCTATGGCTGAATAATACTAATCAGTGTGTGATAAAAAAGAAAATATTATACATTTTAGCAGGGCTACAGGTAAGTGTAAAAATATGTCATTAAACCCTGTGTATTTGGCTTAAGTAGACAATTTAAAGATGGTGCTGCATCATTTAAAGACACTATGAAAATGGTATGCTTACGTCAAGATCTTCTAAAAATAATAACCAAATAAAATAACATTCTCAGATGTTTTTTTTTTGTTGTCGTGTTTGCATAACATAGTATATGTGGACACTGGAAGCCATCACAGGTGTATGTGCAAATCAGAAGCTTTTTTATATGAATAATTTGAATATGCCTGAAGAAAAACAAATTTTCTAGAAATATAAATGCCACCGTGAAAGAAAAATAGTGCTGAAGATAGAACTCCAGGGCCTGTGAAGGATTTAAGCCTTTGCAATAAGTACCGTTGTAAATGTAGATGTGGAAACAAAATATGCTTCTTATTCTTACTCCTAACCTTTCATCCCACCTGTATGTTGTTTGCTTGCTCTGTTTCACTGTTTCACTACAAACCACAGTCTGTAGAAACTCCTATATTAGGCATATCCAGAAAACTGGACTTTACTCCTAAACTCCAAAGTATAATCCCTACCCAACAGTTAACTGGTCTACTCCCCAGACCCCTAACAAAGTTCAAGACTGTCTTAACCCCTTGTTCCCTTGAACATGTGCTCATATGTAAGCTAAATAGTATTTTTTTGATGTAATCATTTGTATATTTGCACTCCGGACATTTCATTTCTGTCCTAGTACATGTGGGTGTCAATAACTCCAGACATTTCATTTCTGTCCTAGTACATGTGGGTGTCAATAACTTCAGGCTTTTAATTTCTGTCCTAGTATATCTGGGTGTCAATGACCCTGGACATTTAATTTCTGTCCTAGTACATTTGGGGGGGGGGGGGACAATAACTTTGGACTCACTCCTTAGACAATATGAAGAGAGATATGATTGGGGTCTCAGACAATGTGGTCCACACAGGTAACAGTCTAGCTTTGAGCAACATTCTACCTTCTACAAGAATGATGCTGTAATACGACCAAGAAATAATTGCCTTTAATAATTGGCTTAGTTTTTGTTGTCATTCTAAGGGAGGCCAATTATCTGTTAGCCTGGGAGGGTATGTTCAGCAGACTTCTCTGCTTCATCAGAGATGGCCTGAACATGTTTCCTGTAGGTCTTTAGATATTTGCAGGGGCATTCTCCACCCCCATAGTGCCTTTTAAGGCAGTGCTCGCCGGATAAATCTACCAACATGAAGAAACAAGCAAAGGCAGATATGAAGGTGCCACTAATCACTGTAAGGAGCCCAAACAAGAAATTCCATTCCTACAAGCCGTCCGCACCTGAACGATATAGACATTTATGTAGTGCCTGAGGCATGGTTTAAAATGGTGAGGGCTACTGCAGCTGTGCAAGGCTATAATGCCTTTCACAGTTTTAAATCAGCTGCTGCACAGGAGGGAGAAAGGTAAAGGTGCCTCGGTCTTTATTCATGAGAGACTCACATCAAAGCTGATAAAACAGCATGATGCACCAGAGCTTCCTCATGTCCAAATCATGATCAGAATGGTCCTTTACCATATATTAGCTAGCTTTAGAACTCCATCTATGACCCATAAAAGCCACAATGTCTATATAGAAGTTCTGGAGTCTCTCAACATTAAGCACAATACCTTTTTCCTAGTTGATTTTAACTCCCAGCTATAAACTGGGAATTCTATGCCTCCACAAGTGGGCAAGCACAGAGATTGCAAGACTTTACTAATATAAATGCCTTGCAACAATTATTCAGAGTACCCACTGGGGTAACAACATCTTAGACCTTGTTGTTACTAATATGGGTCACCTTGCACCATCACTTGTGTAGCATCACCCCTTATTAGGTCTGACCATAAAGATGTCTCCGAAATAAAATTGAAACCAGAGGACACCTCTGCCAATAGCTACTTTTGAAACTTTTGTAAGACAGATTATATACTCCTAAATGATTCATTGACAAGTTTCAGATCCCCACCTAACCCAGAAAACCCTGCTGTATATGCAGAACCATAAACCACTAAACTGCCAGTATGTAAACAGTTTCACTGATGAAACTTCTCTGTAGAAATAAATTCAGGGCAAACCCAAGACCCCCCCCCCCCACCCCCACCTGGGAAGAAGTATAATATCAACAAGCTATACAATAAAAGGAAGATAACTTTGGCCAAAGGTAAGAGTAGTATCCAAATCAGTACAGCTGCTTTCAACATTAAACAAAAAACATTATCCTTTGTGAAGTCCTCTACCCCAGCGAAGTACCACATTAACAATACACCCCTAACAGCTGAACCAGTTATTCAGGATTTAGGAACTTATGTGAACAGTGGCCTATCTTTTCCACCAACATGTGTCTACTATAGTGAGGAAATCCTTCTATATTGTGCAGCACATTAAGAAAGGGATTGCTTGTAGTTGCAATGATGTCATTGTATCCCTTTACTCAGCCCTCATAAGGCTAATCATTGAATGTAATCCCCTCTTTGGCATGTATCTGTCCAGACACATACAACAGCTGCAACACACATAGAGATACCTTACAAAAAGTATACTAGGTCTAAACAATCTGCCTTACATGGGCTGCCTAAAAGCTCTGTCACTTTAATTAGTCTCTTACACACTGCTAAGATGTGACCTGTGTCTGGCCTACAATGCATCCACTGATCCAATACTAATGGACCTACTACACATCAGGAAGTCAAAATGCATAAAAAATTCTTGGCCCAGGGATTTAAATGTTTTCTGTAACATCAACAGAATGGTTTTAAGGGACAGGTATATCTTGCAGAGGATACCACTGCTGTGGAACGAACTCGTGTCCACATAAAACAAAGCTCAGCATTGTCCAAATTCAAGCCCAACTTGGATCTTTGGATGGGAAATAGAAAATGTATCCCAGGGATCCTCCCTGAATGAAAAATGAGCAGATGTAGCACCTAAATGTTTTCACCCACACTTGGGGCCTTTCAAAATACCTATGCTATGACCCCAGTTATTATCACCAAAGGTAATACAAATATATTCCTTGAAGGGGTTAGACTAATCTAAACAAGAAACGAGATAGGTAATTTCACGCACCAAACAGAGAATTTGGCTAGCTTAAAATGGTCTGCAAGGGCAGTTAGCCTAGTCCTAACCTGTGAATCTGATATGTAGTTTTCACAATTTCAACTTATTTTGTAATACTTAACATTGTTTTTATGATTGGTGTTGTTATATAGTTCTTTTTGCTTTTTTTGCAAATAAATAATTTCCAACAATTGGCACTGCAGTAAAAACATAATACAGTGGTGAATTCTTACATAGCCATCAGTGTGATGAATCATTGTCAGACAATTCAAGGTCATTCAAGGGAATTTCTCCTTACCCCTATGTTGCAGTGTCCCTGGAGATGAGTATGAGAACAGCAGAGATAGAGAAGAGACAACCTTCCTGTTAAGGGTGTGGGAAACAAAGCACCCCGTGTCAAAATAAAGACATTCTTAATTAATCATAGTAATTTGTGGGTTTCCTGTACTGTATATTTATTTTGGGGATGGCAAGGCATGCAGAATATAAAGTAACTACATCCCCAAGTCTGATGCAGCCTCTGCACGGCCCACTCTGAAATTAATTCTGAATGGAACTTTCCAGAATGGATGTGTAAACCTTTAACTAAGTTATTAGTCAGTCATGAAACTGAATACTACAACCAGACCCAGCACTGCTTTGGAGCTCGGGTCAGTATGTCCATTGGAGCTGGTGTCAGTATGTACATTGGAGCTTGGGTCAGTATGTCCATTGGAGCTGGGGTCAGTATTGGGGTCAGTATGTACATTGGTGCATGGGTCAGTATGTCCATTGGAGCTGGGGTCAATATTGGGGTCAGTATATCCATTGGAGCATGGGTCAGTATGTCCATTGGAGCTGGGGTCAGTATTGGGGTCAGTATATCCATTGGTGCATGGGTTATTGTGTCC